>NW_025765010.1:0-296702 GCF_003918875.1 Haliotis rubra | reverse complement strand
ACAAGACAAAGATTTAAAAAATGCATCACAATGTCATTACCATAGCAATCATTACCGCAACGCTCCAAACATCAAAATCTGTACATTTTGTCTTGCAGTGGTATTAAAGTTGATGAAATAAGAATATAATTTAAAAAGAGTTGCCAAGGGTTTTGTGAATCCACTCTTAGTGCTTTTAATAGAGGTTCAAATATTTTTCAATTAACAAAGAAAATAACATTTTCCATTCTTAGAAAACACTTAAACGTGATAAATAATATTACATCTGTCTTGTTGAAGTAAGAAAGTGCCATGAATCATATTTGATTGATCCTTAAAGCAAAGTTATTTCAAGTTTTCTACTTTGAGAACCAAACAATTTGCTGTGGGTGTGCCGCGTGTTGTCAGCAACATATCATTGAACTGCATTGTACTTGTGCAGGCACTGGACTGTGAATCCCAATCCGCTTATAGCCAATTAAAAGTGCAGGCAAAAAGAGAATACGCCGTTTAATGTTCATAAATCTAATGTTATATAATAAGTCAATTGCTTGATTATACAACCAATTATTTCTTTGAAGCCGTTTAACTTATGGGAGGGTAAATTAATTCAATTTTGTATCCTTTTCTGATGACTGTTTGAGATAAGAGCCATTGTTGCCTCAGTTTTTATGTTACATTCATGCTAAAAACTAAAAACTTCATAAATGCATCAAAATAATTTAGAAGATTGACCATTCATTGCACAAATATACATATAAATAGCCACATATGTGACGCCTAACAACTCTATCTATTTCATAGCTGTTTTAAGCAAAATTTATGACTAGATTTGCTAAAATCAGTATTTTGACGTCGTTTAGGTAATGGCATTTTTTTTTTATGTTTTTATTCCCAGAATTATGTTTACAGACTTTACCTCAGTAGTACAGTACAGGTAGCTTCTTAGTATGCAAGTACAGTGTTTCTTTGATCTCATTGTCTAATAACATGCTGTTCACAAATATGTAAAAACGGTCAAAAACTAAGCATGTATATGAAGTGTTACATGTTTACAGATTTTACCTCAGTAGTACAGTACAGTACAGGTAGCCTCATAGTACGCAAGTACAGTGTTTCCTTGATCATATTATCCCATATCATGCTATTCCCAAATATGTAAAATGGTCAAACTAAGCATATATGAGTGTTACATGTTTACAGATTTTACCTCAGTAGTACAGTACAGTACAGGTAGCCCCATTGTACACAAGTACAGTGTTTCAAGGTAATGGCATTTTGATTTAATGTTGAAAAGTCACAATAAACTTTACGAAAAATTATTGTCCAAACTTCTCTGCTGATGCAATATACCAATCATACAAACCAAAGTAGTACATAAAGACATATAAACATAAAAAAATGCAAATATAATTTTCTTAAGAGCAAATGCTGGATTTGCCCTTTTCACAGAATGACTCAATCACGTGATATGCTGACGTTCATAGGAAATGAACGACAGATGGCTTAAGTACTGTTAAGCTTGGTTTACTGCAACTGTCAGTACTGGAGGACGAACGTTTTGAACCATACAAATATAATCCTGTGTGAGCAAAGGGTTCAGGCTTCAGTAAGCCACCACGATGTGAACTCAATTCTTAAATGTGTAAAACACTGAGACAAAGGCTATCATCTTTTGTGTGACATTGTCTGCAAACTCTGTAAACATCACTTTAACAAACACAAAAGCAGTCACCAACGTCACCTCCTTCATCAACACACTAGGAACAACCAACCAAATGTTTCGCACGTGTTTTGTTATTTATTTATTTGTTTATTTATATTTGCAGCTTGCATTCGGGACATCCCTCATCATGGAAGATGTATCGCGCTCCATTGGGCAAAACAACTTTGAAAAAAGTGAGACGATTTGCAGAAAGTTTGCTCGAACCATTAACCATTAACCTGAGTCTGTTCACGTTGCATATATGGTGTTTTCTACAAACGCCAGAGTGGTATTCAGTTTGATGAATACAGCAACAGTAAGTCAAATAGCGTAATGGCGGCTATCAAGAACCAGGTCAGCGAAAGCGGGACTGAGACGGACATTGTCGAGGCTATCAATGTGGCTGTTAATTCAGTTTTCACACTGTCAGAAGGCGACCGACCGAATGCTACCAACGTGGTCATCATGTTCTCAGATGGGTTCGATACAGAATCGGAAAGGGAGGTTATCGATAACAGTATTCGTCGACTGCATGCTAAAGCAGAGGTATTTGTTGTCGCTCTCTCTGACGCAGAGGACAATTCCATTGCCGACAGCCTTGCTTCAGAACCTGGTAACATCTTCCCGATTGCTGCAGCCAGTTCAGTTCAGACTAGGCTTAGGGGTTGCCAGCATAGCAAGACCTAAACAGATATGACATCAACCGGATGAAATGACTGCACTGAATGTTATTTCGCATCCAATAAAAGGTCTGCATATGAATCGTGTTTGTTAATGTCTGGGTCCGGACATAAGAGATATGATATTCCCTCTATCATTCCCAGTACACTGGTGGTGGTGGCAGCCTAGTGGTTAAAGAGTTCAGCTCATTAAGCCAAAGACCAGGTTCGATTTGCCACATGGGTAGAATGTGTGAAGCTCATTTCTAGTGTTCCCCGCCGTGATGTTGCTGGAATATGGCTAAGAGCTGGTAAAATCATTTTCACTCTCTCACTCTAAAGTACTTTCTCTGAAATGATCAAAATGAGTAAATTGCCCTCAAGATGCTAAAAAAGTAAAAAATGCTTCAGACTGTGGACAAATGAACTTAGCTGCCACAGAACTGAAATTTATGTTTAACAATACATGGGACCTTGTCAGTAACCTTACGTGACCCAGTACATCACCCTTACACATATAACCACTTGATCCTGGAGATGAACCACGGGTCTGCACCAGCTGACTCGCATGCTTCATGGATACAACAACGACCACATGTACTTGGGGATGCTTGCGGATACGACATGCGTGAGTGAGTGAATTTAGTTTTATGCCGCATTGGCAACATTCCAGCAATATCACAGTGGGACATCAGAAATGGGCTTAACATATTGCAATCCACATGGCTACACTGCGTGAAGCCCAGTTCTGGGAATCACCTACTGCGATATTACTCAAACTAAACTATTTGCGCGCGTAAACTAAACTCGTGCGTGCGACCGTTATGTGTGTGTGCGCGCGTTCGTAGTGTGTGTGTGTGTGCGTGCGTGCGTACGTGCGTGCGTGCGTGCGTGCGTGTGTGTGTGTGTGTGTGCGTGCATGCATCCATCTAGACAAATGTCATGTGTTGGAAAGTCAACGAGCCTGACCACCCAATTTCTTTCGACGCCTATTACGACAAACATGGGCTGCTGAAAATCAATTCTTAACCGGATCTTCACTGGCCGTATAATCTAGTGATTATACAGTTGCGTCATGAACAAATAAGATCGTTACATAGAAATCATATAAGTATGTTTAAACTTTCAATGAACATACAACTACTAACCCCGACATCCGCAATCCTCAGAGTAATAACTAAGCACTTCTTTATTATATTCAGTGTTATCAATTGAAATTTGAGGATTGCACAAATAGTTTTCAGTCCTGCCTTGTGTGTAACATTGGGAATCCATACAATCCGTGGACAATCTTGGGTGACTGAAGACCAATTCTAACCCAGTTCCTCACTGGCCGCCTTAACGTGAATTCATGATAACAGAATTCTGTCAGGCTGGTCATATCTATCAATGTTTTCATTTTTACACGGTTCAGTTCGTACATCATGAGAACTCTTATGAAACCTGGTTAAACTTGTGAGAGATAATGACCTTCATCATTTTCACATTCAATTGTGACTTGTTATTTCAAGGACCAGTACCGTGGTAGGTGTAGTGTGGTAGGTGTAGTGTGGTAGGTGTAGTGTGGTAGGTGTAGTATGGTAGGTGTAGTGTGGAAGGTGTAGTGTGGTAGGTGTAGTGTGGTAGGTGTAGTGTGGTAGGTGTAGTGTGGTAGGTGTAGTGTGGTAGGTGTAGTGTGGTAGGTGTAGTGTGGTGGGTGTAGTATGGTAGGTGTAGTGTGGTAGGTGTAGCGTGGTAGGTGTAGTGTGGAAGGTGTAGCATGGTGGGTGTAGTGTGGTAGGTGTAGGTGTAGTGTGGTAGGTGTAGTGTGGTAGGTGTAGTGTGGTAGGTGTAGTGTAGGTAGGTGTAGTGTGGTAGGTGTAGTGTGGTGGTATGGAAGTGTAGTGGTAGGTGTAGTGTGGAAGGTGTAGTGTGGTAGGTGTAGTGTGGTAGGTGTAGTATGGTAGGTGTAGTGTGGAAGGAGTAGCGTGGAAGGTGTAGTGTGGTAGGAGTGTGTAGTGTGGTAGGTGTAGTATGGTAGGTGTAGTGTGGAAGGTGTAGTGTGGAAGGTGTAGTGTGGTAGGTGTAGTGTGGAAGGTGTAGCATGGTGGGTGTAGCGTGGTGGGTGTAGAGTGGTAGGTGTAGTGGCAGGAAGGTGTAGCAGTGTAGTTAACAGTAGGTGTAGTGTGGTGAAGGTGGTGTGGTGTGGTATGTAGGTGTAGCATGGTGGGTGTAGTGTAAATTGGTGTAGCGTGGTAGGTGTAGTGTCGAAGGTGTAGTGTGGTAGGTGTAATGTAGTAGATGTAGTGTGGAAGGAGTAGCATGGTGGGTGTAGCGTGGTGGGTGTAGCGTGGTAGGTGTAGCGTGGAAGGTGTAGTGTGGTAGGTGTAGTGTGGTAGGTGTAGTGTGGTAGGTGTAGCATGGTAGGTGTAGTGTGGTAGGTGTAGCGTGGTGGTGTAGTGTGGTAGGTGTAGTGTGGTAGGTGTAGTGTGGTAGGTGTAGTGTGTGGTAGTGTAGTATGTGTAGTGTAATTAGTGTAGCGTGGTAGGTGTAGTGTGGTAGGTGTAGTGTGGTAGGTGTAGTGTGGTAGGTGTAGTGTGGTAGGTGTAGCATGGTGGGTGTAGTGTGGTAGGTGTAGCGTGGTAGGTGTAGTGTGGAAGGTGTAGTGTGGTAGGTGTAGTGTGGTAGGTGTAGTGTGGTAGGTGTAGTGTGGAAGGGTGTAGTGTGGGGTAGTGTAGTATGGTAGGTGTAGTGTGGTAGGTGTAGTATAGTAGGTGTAGGTAGGTGTAACGTGGTAGGTGTAGTGTGGTAGGTGTAGCGTGTAGTAGGTGTAGCGTGGTAGGTGTAATATGGTAGGTGTAGCGTGGAAGGTGTAGCGTGGAAGGTGTAGTGTGGTAGGTGTAGTGTGGTAGGTGTAGTATGGTAGGTGTAGTGTGGAAGGTGTAGTGTGGTAGGTGTAGTGTGGAAGGTGTAGCATGGTGGGTGTAGCGTGGTGGGTGTAGCGTGGTAGGTGTAGTGTGGAAGGTGTAGTGTGGTAGGTGTAGTGTGGAAGGTGTAGTGTGGTAGGTGTAGTGTGGTAGGTGTAGCATGGTGGGTGTAGTGTGGTTGGTGTAGCGTGGTAGGTGTAGTGTGGAAGGTGTAGTGTGGTAGGTGTAGTGTGGTAGATGTAGTGTGGAAGGTGTAACATGGTGGGTGTAGCGTGGCGGGTGTAGCGTGGTAGGTGTAGTGTGGAAGGTGTAGTGTGGTAGGTGTAGTGTGGAAGGTGTAGCCTGGTTGTGGTAGGTGTAGTGTGGTAAGTGTAGCATGGTGAGTGTAGTGTGGTGGGTGTAGCGTGGTAGGTGTAGTGTGGAAGGTGTAGTGGGGTAAGTGTAGGGTGGTAGGTGTAGTGTGGTAGGTGTAGTGTGGTAGGTGTAGTGTGGGATAAAATGATATTTTATGCGAACAGAACAGAATGGGGTCATCATGTTACCTGCAGCTGCCTGAATAAATGTCATTGTCATCTCTGAGAGAGAGAGAGGCAACAGAGAAAGGTACACTGAGAAAGAGAGAGACAGAGTGAATGAGTATTGCTTCATGCCACTTTTAGCAATATTCCAGCAATATGGCTGCACATATACTCTCCCAAAAAGGAAACGCATCATGAAAATAGCAATTTCATGTAGCAATGAATTAAAACGTGATTCATTTTACAAAAGGTTTTGCTCTGTTTATGAGTCCTATGGTGTTTATGTTTTGAAACATCACAATAAAACGCACCATCCGTAAAATACCCGTATTTAACAGCATGATTTTCAATTTCGGCGTGTAGTGTCACAGAATACACAATTCACATGCAATGCACGTGACAGTTGGGGATTAGATAGTCTCAATGATGGGTATAAAAGGTTGATCACTGTCTGTCGATTATTCACTGTATTTGGAATATTGTTGACGAACGCAAAATGCCACGTCTAAGTGAAGCCAACCGTCATATCGCCATTGGTTTGTTTGAAGCTGGCCAGTCTCAACGTGCAGTTGCCCGACGCATGAATGTTCACCAAAGCATCATTTCACGGTTCTGGGAGAGATATCGCCGGCAGAATGCGGTAGCAGATGTCCCTCGTAGTGGGCGACCTCGAGAGACCACTGCGGCGCAGGATCGCTACATCCGGGTACATCACCTGCGTCATCGAACAGCTACGGCGACCAGTACCGCTCGACAAATACCCGGATTGAGGAGGCTTTCTGCACAGACCGTCAGGAACAGGTTGAGAGAGGCTGGTTTACGTGCCAGAAGACCTTATTTTGGCCCTGTGCTTCGACAACAACATCGAGTTCAATGGCACCAACGTTCAGGCCTGGAACCTACCGAATTGGCGTAGAATCTGGTTCAGTGATGAATCACGATTTCTATTAGAACGACGCGATGGAAGAATTCGGGTGTACAGACGTCGACGTGAACGTTTCGCCGACGCTTGCGTTCCCCAGGTGGACAGATTCGGCCGGGGCAGTGTTATGATGGGGGGAGCGATCACCTGCCGTAGGAGAAGTGATTTGGTGATGATCCAGGGCAACCTGACAGCTCAACGGTACTGTGACGAAATCCTACGCCCACACCTCCTTCCAATCATTGATCGCCAGAAGGAGTTGTTTCAACTGGACGATGCCAGACCCCACACAGCACGTCACACTAGAGACTTCCTCCAGAACCACAACATCAATGTGCTCCCCTGGCCCTCAAGATCACCGGACTTAAACCCGATCGAACATCTGTGGGATGCCCTGGACAGACGGGTGCGACGCCGTCACCCTCAGCCCCAGACACTTCAGCAACTCGCACAGGCACTACAGGCAGAGTGGGCTGCGATTGGGCAACACAAGATTCTGAGACTTATTCGTTCGATGCCGAGGCGATGCCGTGCAGTTCTGGATGCCCTCGGTGGTCACACGAGGTATTGCATCAGCGCCACCACACTTCTCCATGTGACACTCAAACTGACTTTCCTCGAGTTGGTGCCAAAGACTGATAAGTCTGCATTCCCAGTGTGCAATTTCGCTATATTTCATTGACTCATAAAGCCTACAAGATGTTCCAAAATAAACATAAAAATAGAGAGAGAGAGAGAGAGAGAGAGAGAGAGAGAGAGAGAGAGAGAGAGAGAGAGAGAGAGAGAGAGAGAGAGAGAGAGAGAGAGAGAGAGAGAGAGAGAGAGAGACCAATCGAACGCTTTGACAAACTCTACATCGTACCTTAAAAGAAACTGAAATGTCCAACATATGTGTATTCTTTTGCTCCAAACCATTTCTAAGTATATATTGAATTATGTTCAGTTCGTTGTTCAAATGCCAAGGAATATCTGTCTTTGTGGCTTTTCTTCATACTTCTAGAGAGAGAGAGAAAGAGAGAGAGAGAGAGAGAGAGAGAGAGAGAGAGAGAGAGAGAGAGAGAGAGAGAGAGAGAGAGAGAGAGAGAGAGAGAGAGAGAGAGAGAGCTTGTGGCTTTTCTTCATACTTCTAGAGAGAGACTAATTTCAGAGGCTCAGTACTCCCATTAGGACTGTCAACTGTTTGATGTTGTTGATTGCTACAGATTTGAAACGAAAAGAAGATTGCTCCCCAAAATTGATAACGTCATGGGAGTGTTCATTTCTGTGTTTCAACGTAAAAACTCACCTATTGTAAACGCTAAACTAGGTTTTTAATTATTTGATACCACATCCAACCTACACCGGTGACAACTCAATCTGGTGGGCGGATAACCGAAAATCTCATCACGTGTTCGCCCGAATGTTCTGCCCCTCCGTCGGTATTCAGGTTTTGCATTAACAAGTAAGTGCTTGTTGCCTTACACCTAGTGGTTTTATTGATATAGTTTAATATCACCGGATTGTCTGGTCCAGGCGTGATTATTTACCGCCGGGATATAGCAAGGCAGGGTTGAGAAGCAGAAAATATCATTTTTTGTAGGTTTTCAGGAGAGACGAAAAACTGGTATCTTGAAAACTACTGGGAAAAAATCTTTGTATTCTTTGTAGACTTGCGCGGTGGGATAAAATGCATCATGTTTTACTTTAATGTTGTTTCATTAAATATTTTTAGAATTAGGGAGGAAAAACTGATTATTGAATTTCCCTTTTCTGGCAGAATGGCCGAAGTCAGGGATATTTTGTCGTGGCAGAATGACCTAAGTCACTATGCATAAAATCGTTTCAAGAAATAATGCAAAAAAATGACAAAGATGCAAAACAAAATGTATGTGTATCTATTGCACATGCTTCTGATGAACGCTTCAGAGGAATATTGTGTTTTAAAACGATGTTTTTTTCCCCGCAACTCATCTCAATCTTAGAGGAGACTAGTAACGTTTTTTCCATTGGTTTAAAGAATGCAGTACATTCATAATCAACCATCATAATGAATGATAAAACATCTCCATACTAAAATTATAATCAAATTATTCAACCATAAAACATTCTGAACATCAAATTGTAATAAACAGTTTATAATATATTTAATGCAAAATTCTTGTAACAATCCAAACAGTTCAAGAAAAGCTCTTGTTTCCTCTACTCTTCTTGTCAGGAACAAGCAATACATCTGATATCCTCTCATGTAATATCCAGGAAACTGCAACAATTCGTTTCTGTTCAAGACAGTGTAGCTGCCATTGCAGAACATTTTGATCCGACTTTACTAAGGGTAGATCAAACGTGATGAACCAGGAACACATAGGAACTGAGTGTCTATCAGTCTCCAAATTAAATAATGTCAAACTTATGCA
This sequence comes from Haliotis rubra, assembly GCF_003918875.1. Classification (NCBI taxonomy): domain Eukaryota; kingdom Metazoa; phylum Mollusca; class Gastropoda; order Lepetellida; family Haliotidae; genus Haliotis; species Haliotis rubra. Next base: position 287,620 of record NW_025765010.1, on the reverse strand, counting down.
AACAGGAACACACTGGAACTGAGTTTTTATGTTTCAATCACTATCGTCACAGTATTCACTCTACTCATCAGAGTTGGTGTCATGTGGAAGCATTTCGAAGAATGCACGCTTATCCAGGTCGGGTATGTAGGGTTTGCTTCCTGATAACGATTAAGCTTGATCGGTGCCTTGTACTGCTGGCAAAGATCTATACTGAAAGCTCCCCGCTTAAGGATTGGAACTTTCTTTCAATCTTCTGCTGAGTCAAGGGTGTACCTACACCACACCGCATCTTCATGTCTGACCAGTTTTGTCTGTCCCGTCTCCCAGTCTGTCTCTTTACTTGTTCCATAACTGAACCAATGCACCTTTGAGAATGCAACCTTTTCTCCACTAGCGTCTCTGAAGACAGCTCCGATGCTTTTGGTCCTTAGTTCTCTAAAGTCCTTGAAATCTAACATTTGCATTTCCACTACCTTGAAAGCACTTGGGCAAACTCTGGCTGTCTGAATAACATTCTTCAAGTCTGAAGGTGTTATAAGGCTTTCAACTTTTGTCCATGGGTGATCTGACTCTGAAAAAACGATACCACATCACGATTCCTATTCTGTCCACCACAACCATCTGAGTGGAAGATGCACTCTTTAGCCCCAGATTGTCTATCCTGAAGAACGTTTTTAGACAAGATGCAACTTCCGCTCCTCCTTTTTTGGCTACTGTTTCAGGATATACGCACATGATTCCATACCCATTGGCATGATCGTGAATTCCGAAATTCAACATATTCAACTGTCTGCTGTAATACATTTCTGCGTGTGTCAAGTTTGGGATCATAAAGTTCAGTTGATAGTCGAAAGAGTACATATCAATTGTATCTTTTGAACATGAGTCATCCCGACCAAAGTTGCGCTGTACCGGCCATGAATCCTTTGCACGTTTACGATCTTGTTTCATTTCATCATAGGACAGGTTGGCGTGGTACAAATGCTTGTCTTTTTCTGTCTGTAGCTTGCCATCTGCACGGTATCTTCCTCCACAGATATTTAGGCCTCGGTCACAAGTACCACATGTGTCAGTCCTGGGATATCCAAACGAAAGTGAATATTCGCGAAATACTGATCTGTAGTCGTACTTTGTAATGACATGGTTGTACTCTTGGTTAGTTTCCATCGCTTCCCAGGTTTCAGTCTCGTATTCCTTAAGACACATTCTCCACATTCTCCTGACGTCCAGCTGAGATGGCAGATACTGCTTATTTGGATTGTCTCTAGGGGAGTAGTGTGATTTCATTGGGGCAAAGCTTCTGATGTGATCTTTAATGTCCTCAGAAATTTTGTTACTTGGAACATGTCGTCCACGCTTATCAGGAGGGGGAGACATCGGATTGTCAGAGCTTAGGATACGTCTTATGCGTGACCGATCCACACCATGAATTTGTAGAAAATGCCCATAGCATATCTGACAACGTACTCAATCTGACAGAACCACATGGTACTTGTAGGGACAAGCTATATCTCTCTTAGTTTCTGCTCTGGGTCTGTGTTGCTTTTCTCTGTTGCTGAATCAATTAATTCACATAGATACATATCATGTTCTCGCTTGGTGCCTAGGTTATAGAATCCATCGAAAATTACTTGTGCATGGTTTTCGAGTCGATCAAAGCAACAATCACGTCATTTTCTTGGTTTCAATTTCTTTGCAGGCACTGTTCTGTTGATTGAGAATGTATATTCCTGACCGGTATTCCGTTTCCTTTTCTGTACAGTTCTTTTCCAGGTATCTGGATTTGCAACTTTTCGTTTTTTTAGACTTACATTAACATCATATCTTTTGTTAGTAGGAAGATTTGTATCTTCATTCTCCCCATTTCCAACCACACAGTCTATGTAAGCTGCCCCGTCGGTTGCAGCTGCAACACCAACATCAGATACATCTAGATGAGCTGCAATGACATTTGTGTCCAAAATGATTCTGTGCATTCTTCAAGTCCTTTTAAAGTTTGAATTTCCAACCGCGCACCCGAGTCTGACAGGACCACATTAAGTAACGGAGTAGCTCTACTGTCATTACAGTCATCAGTATCATCAGATGAATGTGAATCAGACACATAATCAGTTTCTGTTCGATCCGGTGGCAATGAAGCATCATCTTCGTGATCATCAGATGATGAATTGTGAACTTGTATATTTGCCGCAGATTCAATGGCAAATTTTATGGACTCTTGAAGTGTGTTCTGACTGTTCTCCAGTTCAAACGTTGAACCAGTGTGGCTCCCTGAATCCTCACTAAACAGCATGTGTATTACGTCTTCAGTTGTGAGTTTCTCCATTTTGAATACAAAATATCAACACACTGCCTATTGAATTCATACAGTCACTGGCTACTGTCATCAGATGCACATGCTCTCTTTGGATATGGAACTGAGTATACCCATTTCGTCTTTACAAGCATGCTGTGTCTCTGAACATGGTACTGCCATTAGACTTGCAGTGCAGCGATGTCATAGCATTGTGACGTCATCAAGTACATGACGTCATAGCATTGTCAGGGCATGGTACAAAATCTTTTATTATATAGGTAGTATTTTTCCTGTACCACGATTGGTCAAAAGACCGTCACATGATTGACTACAAAACACGATATTGACTTTTTCTGATAAATTACGATATTGACTTGGGTTACTAAAAATAGACAAGGAATCCCGTATGAAGGGGCTTCCCCCGCTTTTCAGCCGATCAGATCACTCGGATAGATGGCACAATGTGTGCATTAAAAGTTTACGTTAAAATCCGTTTCTCTTTCATTATATAATAAAACAATTATAGACTCTTGTTGGAGGGCCCTGCGGCCTCAGGATTCCAAAGAACGGATTGCCAATAGAACTCCAAGTTGAAATTCTGCAGAATATTTCCACGTATGCACTTATACAGGATGTATACAGTCTGTAGACTGTGGCATGAACTAGTAAGAAGTTGGTATCTGTGGTCAAAATTCACATGTCTGGAGACCGCCTCCGTGGTGTAGTTGTTAGAGCGTCCGCCCGGAGAGCGGAAGGTTGCGAGTTCGATCCCCGACCGCGTCATACCATAAGACGTTAAAATATGGTACTTGTTGGTCCCTGCCTGACGCTCGGCAATAATGGGTACAACAAGGACTTGTCGGCTCGGAGTCAGTATAATGTGTCTGAGTGGGGTATTCATGCTTCACTGCGGCATGGTATCTCAGTGGGCTAGCACTATAAAACCAGCTTAAGTCTGGGCTAGTACAAGCAGCCGCACATACACATACACACGCATGCACGTCGTCATATGAGCGAAACATTCTCAAGTACGACGTAAAACCCAATTTCACCTCACCTCTCCTCCAGGCAGTGTATAGTCTGGTAGTTCATAACAGTGAGTTCAAATTATATCATGACCCGGTTACAGCATTGCTTCATTAACCAATAGCAACATTAAACCCTAATAATGCATTAATTTTGAATTTTAATGAATCGCTCTTGCTAGCGACTAGATACGGACTCATGAAATATGGACGACCTACGTATCTGCTGTCACCAAGAATAACATCGTCCTGTGGAGTGGTACAGGTTTCAAGGTGTTGCTGCCCACTACACATCTTGAACATGTGGCCATCACGCCACTACGTTAGTACACAACTAGATAAAACAGTCAATTTTAGTACAATTACATGCAACCATTGACATAGAATATTGTTCAGCGCCTTGAGCATGTACTAGTTGCGTGGATATATGCGCTATATCAATATCCAATAATAAATAATAATAATATTGCATCTGCAAAATATTCGTTATAGTACAGCCACGCCTCGACCACTACATGTGGTGTCAGGATAATGAGTTGCTGAATCGTTTCAGATTTTTAAATTTTCCGTCGCCAAGAAGTATTCCCACTTCCTACTTTGTGACAATACTGCCTTTCTTTTTGTTCAAGCTTGACAGGCGGTAGTTTGGTGTCAAATAGATCTTCCGTTTTCAACGACATAGAAGGTGAGGTGAGGTGAAATTGGGTTTAATGTCGTGCTTGAGAATATTTCGCTCATATGACGACGTGCATGCGTGTGTATGTGCGGCTGCTTGTACTAGCCCAGACTGAAGCTGGTTTTATAGTGCTAGCCCACGGAGATACCATGCCGCAGTGAAGCATGAATACCCCACTCAGACACGTTATACTGACTCCGAGCCGACCAGTCCTTGTTGTACCCATTAATGCCGAGCGCCAGGCAGGGACCAACAAGTACCATATTTTAACGTATTTTGGTATGACGCGGTCGGGGATCGAACCCGCGACCTTCCGCTCTCCGGGCGGACGCTCTAACCACTACACCACGGAGGCGGTCCTCAACGACATAGAAAGGATGCCTTTGCCATATACTGAGTTGCGCAATCCTTGACAAAGAGCTGGCTGTCAGATGCAATAACTGAGTATTCTCGACATAACTGCAACATACAAATTCTTTCGTCACATCATGAGGGGTATATTGATGGATTTATTACTCACCCGTTGAAGATATCACTCTTTAACACATCTACAATTTTCTCAGAAATTATTGAGAAAATCTTTGTTTCCTAATACTATTAATAGAATTTTAAAATAGGTGTTACATTGTGTAACCCAAAGAAAGGTACTCAATATGGGAGGCAACTCTTGTAGGCTTAAGAATGAACCTTACTACATCAGGAGTTATCTCCCCTGGTGTAGCAGACGGCTTCCTTTGTTGACATGGCAGATTTGACAGCAAAAGGGAACAGGAAGCTGGTAGATGATTGTTCGAGAGCGTATAGGTACATTGTGTTGATGATTGTTCCAGATTATGTGGTTGATTGTTCCAGATTGTGTGGCTACATTGTGTGGTTGATTGTTCGAGATCTCGTGGCTACATTGTGTGGTTCAATGTTCCAGGTCATGAGGCTACATTGTGTGGATGATTGTTAAAATGTGGTTACATTGTGTGGGTGATTGTTCCAGATCGTGTGGCTACATTGCGTGGATGATTGTTCCATATCGTGTGGCTACATTGTGTAGTTGATTGTTCCAGATCGTGTGGTTACATTGTGTGGATGATTGTTCCATATCGTGTGGCTACATTGTGTGGATGATTGTTCCATATCACGTGCTACATTGTGTAGTTGATTGTTCTATATCACGTAGCTACATTGTGTGGATGATTGTTCCATATCGTGTGGCTACATTGTGTAGTTGATTGTTCTATATCGCGTGGCTACAATCTGTGGATGATTGTTCCAGATCGTGTGGCTACATTGTGTGGATGATTGTTCCAGATCGTGTGGCTACATTGTGTGGATAATTGTTCCAGATCGTGTGGATGATTGTTCCAGATTGTGTGGCTACATGGTGTGGTTGATTGTTCCTCATTGTGTGGCTACATTGTGTGGATGATTGTTCCATCCACATGTTGCTCGAATCAATCTCAAGGTGAAGCTATGGTGATGCATGGATCAAGAACTCCCTGGATCACTGAGGATGAACCAGACTTGCATACCATATTTCCTCTACTAGACACCAAGTAACTAATGTACACTCTTTAATTGATGTTGGGTCATACACTTTGTCCCAAAATATTAAGCCAAATTTTTTAGTCCTATTTGTTTGTTTGTTTGTTTTTAACACTGCGGTAAATTCCATTTGATATGTCTGTGATAAATAATGTAAATTTCTTTGTATGACTATAGGATTCAGTGAGGCAGCGAGTTTGTAAACAATACATTCAGGATTCCGAATAGGCGAAGGGTCAACGACTAGCACGAAATTGCAAGGAAATACATAAATGTGAAGCCATCAAAACAAGAGATGAAGTTCATTTTATTATTTTCTCCTTAAAATGACAATAGGAGATGCAGTGTAACCTTGAAAAATAGAATTTACCTGTCTAAGAGTACAATGATTTGTATATACTATACATATAACTTTTTACTTACTATTAAAAACCACTAAATATTCTTTACATGGAAATAAATTCATTAGGTCAGACTAAATTTTAAACTAAAATAAGCAGACTCAACATTTTTTAATAAATAATACAAAAATCAAAATCAGAAGTTTTCCCTACTAAAAAGAAATAAGTAAAATGTTTGTGAGAAAGGTATCATTTCAGAATACATTAAATAGTGAAAACATAAGTAAGGAGGGTGCGAACCATGGCTGCAACAGTTTGTGATTTTGTGACATTAAGCTACTTGGCACAAAAAAACAAAACAATGAACCATGTTAAACAATGTCACTATACAGAATTTGAAGTTAATGCTCAAGAATAATGCTAGTGCATCTTAACTCACCTGGAGATGTAGTCAACAGTTTAACATGTCCAAAATGAGCATACTATTGTTCAACAAGTTTGCAACATATAACATAACTAAAAGACTTACTTTTTTCACAAAAATACATTTACTTCTGCCATACAGCTGACATGGCTTCTTTGCTGCAAATCATAGTGGAACATTTTGAACAAAACAGGTGTCATGTGCAGATGCAAGCATGATTAGTTTCAGCTTCAAGGACTTCTTGGGGATTATGTTTGATAAATGATGAAACACAATTTAGTTCATTTTCTAAAATACTTAAAAACTGAACAAATTTGCTGAGCATCACTATTAACTCCACGTGACAAATTTTATTACATTTTGTACAAAAATGGATGAGATATGGCCATAAAAATATCTTCAATATGGCAGCTTTGGTGGCCATATTGGAAATTGGGGATGGGTTGAACTTGCGTGTTGTCATCAATGGTAACAAGTATATTAAGTTTCAGCATAATTTATTCAGTGGTTTCTGTTGAGAAAATATTTACACAAGCCACTAGACTAAAATGCCACAAAGTAGATTTACTTGATATTCAGTCAGGTGACTTATATTGGCAAATTGAACAAATGCCAGCTTTATGGTTATTTCACAGCTATATCACTTTACAAAGAAAAAAACAGTAAAAAATGCTGCACAACCTGTACTTAAAGTAGTCAAGACTGGATGATGAAGACTTGATTATCAAATGGGTGTGGACTAAGTGTGTAAAAGTTTGGACCAGACAATCCAGTGATCAACAGCACGAGTACCAGCAGCCACTCTTCTGTGGGATAATAAATGTTTATCACCACATTTATTTCCCAGATTATCTGTCAAGTATATTATAAACCTAAAACCTTTTCATATCAAACGGAGGTAAATTTGAATATAAATGTCTGAAAAAGAAACTGCACAAAAATCAACAATCGTAACAACAATATATGAGTGCAACAAGAAACTGTTTGATTGTGAATTCAATTCCAATACAAAGGATAACCATGAAAATAAATATAAATATACAAACAATTATAGCATGTGTTTATGTCCCAAATATGAAAACTATTTGTAATTAAACATTTTGATATAGTGCTACAAATAATTCTCACACTTCCTGGCCTATGTTTTATTGCCTTAAACAATATAATACTGCGCCTTCAGCATCCTAGCCACAGAAACAGAGATAATACAGCTGTTTTTAACATCTGGAATGCTGTCCAACATATTGAAAATAGTTTCTCAATTGTAAGGATATTACACACCTAAGAATAAAGTTATTTGTGCATAAAATAGGACATTATGGAACATCCCATGCAGGTTGGGCGCCATGCTTACTCTGGACAACCCTTCTTGTTGGGCGTAAGAATTGAAATCTCTTTTGTACTTGAAAAGGCCAAATAAGTTGACAGTTAATGAACCACTAACTGCTCAAATATCAGCAGGGTCTAGATTTTCGAAGCTCTCTTAGCACTAAGATAGTCGTTAGTGCGATACATTAACATTAACTTACGACGATCTTAGCGCTAAGAGAGCTTCGAAAATCTAGGCCCAGGTCTTAAAGAGCATTAATGGCCTATGATACTATTCTTAAATCCCAAACAGTCATTCAGGGACCATCAATCCAGCAGAAACAGAGCCATGCTGCTTGAAACCCATGGAGAAATCCAGCAGCTATTGTATGGTGCTGACAAGCTAAGGATCATAATCAGGGCAAACACAGGATTCGAACCCATGGTGTTACTTTCTGGCATTCTGTGGCAATAGGATCACAGTGCACTCTGGGTAAAGTGTGGCTGCCAAGGATGAAAGACTCATAACAAATTACGATGTGAAGTGTAATAGATGGCATCATTAAGTGGGTATAAAGAAGAATGAGTGAGTGAGTTTAGTTTTATGCCGCACTCAGCAATATTCCAGCTAAATGCGGCGGTCTGTAAATAATCGAGTCTGGGCCAGACAATCCAGTGATCAACAGCATGAGCATCGATTTATGCAATTGGGAACCAATGACAGTGAGCCTGACTACCCGATCCCGTTAGTCGCCTCTTACAACAAGCATGGATTACTGAAGATCAATATTCTAACCCGGATCTTCACTGGTCGGTATTAAGAAGATGAAGCATCAACGAAAACAGAGTTGACTTGGTGATTTCAAATTTTTTCCCTTCTTTTTGAGGTGTAATGATACGGTGAAGCTGCCATATGATACTAAATCCCAAAATATGGGAGCAATATGATTCGTATTCTTTTAAAGTATAAGTTCATATTCTCTCACTTTCAGGTCCCTCTTTTTGCAGGTGAATTACAATCACAAACTTCAAACAGCAACAAAAGGATATAGAAGGGGAGAAACATATATGCATGTGGGCAGTGTGAATATTCAGCATACACTGGTTCTTGGAGCTATTCAAATGCATTTTCATCGATAAAACTTGTTATGTAATCATTCATATGTATTGTGAGATAGTAGCTGTACATCAATGTATTGTATTACGAGACGCATATCACGATACAATATTGTATTAATGTATTGTTACACTACAACTTTGTTGGTGAAGGTGCTAGTTCCTAGACCCTGTGTAGCATGGTTGAGTGAGTTTAGTGAGTTTAGTTTTCGCCGCACTCAATATTTCAGCTATATGGCAGCAGTCTAAATAATCGAGTCTGGACCAGACAATCCAGTGATCAACAGCATGAGCATCAATCTACACAGTTGGGATACGATGACATGTGGCAACCAAGTCAGCAAGTCTGACCACCCAATCCTGTTAGTCACATGGAAATATAAAATAGCAAAACTATTCTTTCTTTTGTCATGTGACTTTGTAAAACAAAGACTGTAGCACCTGTACAGGTAGAAACAGATAATTTGAAAACCATAAGTTCTCGCTATCTACAATGTATAAGAGACTTAATGTGAAAAACACATCCATACACATCCAGTTCACAATAGTTCAACACCAATGCATTCCAACCTCTAGCACTAGATATGTATGTGTATGTCAACAATTAACTTCATACACATCCCACCATGTTTCCCAAGCTATCAACTCAAACAAATCCCTGTAACAAAACACTTAACAAACCTGTACATATGACATGTTACATGTGATAATAAACAGCTTGATATGGTACAGCGGAATGTACACTGTATTCAGACATAGACAGCAGAAAAGCAAGACTATGTACATTGTATTTGTCAGTGAGGCTGACGGGGTCGTTGTTGGGTACAATAGACCGTATGTTCTCCAGGTATGTTTCTGGGTACAGAAATGTATCCTACAGTCCGTTTGAGTCAGATACAGACCGATGAATTGCAAATTTTATCATTGTACAAAATTGCCACATAAATATAAATAATACACATGTTTATCATTTACTAATACCAAACAGCTTTCTTATATTTGAAAATTTTCCGGACTCCACCAAAAAAGTTCTTTAAGAAACTATCATTAAAATTTTGACATAGTTCACTATTTGTTACGAGGGAGGAGTGCAGAGAAAGGGACAGCCAGGTGTTAGAGAAGCGCGTGCACAAGTGCCCACCAAGTTATTGATTCATTAGCCTGTGCTGTGCCGTCTCCATCCTTTCTCGCACACACGGCAGAAAAATCCAAAGGTTCATGTCATTAAGTTCCCACTTGCCTTACAAGTGACACTATGCATAGAAAAATATTCATCATTGTGCATGCTAATTTCATATATAATAAAATCGAATGCATCTCATACAACAGTATGACAGTTCTAATCAAGAAAACGGACTCCAGGCCTATTGAATGGAGTAGTTTTGGGGTATGTTTCTGTATTCTGATTTTGGCTATGGTACATTTCTGTATACAGAAACATACCTATGTACATCACTGTAGTATTTGTGCTGATGACCCCTTCAGCTATAGTGAGTGAGTGAGTGAGTGAGTGAGTGAGTGAGTGAGTGAGTGAGTGAGTGAGTGAGTGAGTGAGTGAGTGAGTGAGTGAGTGAGTGAGTGAGTGAGTGAGTGAGTGAGTGAGTGAGTGAGTGAGTGAGTGAGTGAGTGAGTGAGCGAGCGAGCGAGCGAGCGAGCGAGTGAGGTAGGTTTTACGCCGTACTCAGCAATATTCCAGCTATATGGCAGCAGTTTGTAAATAATCGCATCTGGACCAGACAATCCAGTGATCAACAGCATGAGCATCAATCTAAGCAATTGAGATACGAGGACATGTGTCAACCAAGCCAGCAAGCCTGACCACTCAGGTTTAGTGAGCTTATTAACTGGATCATATCAGAGACTAATTTGAGATTCAAACTCATGATATGTGGATTCAGCCTTCTGAAACCACATGGCCACCCCTTTGAGACTACCTCATGATGCTCAGACCCTGTACATCAATTCCATACCTCTTTACGTCAGTTATTACAGCCTTTTTCTCGTATCATGTCAGGTGGACTTCCTAATCAGAAGATCAGAACAGAGTCAAAACTGCCATAGAAGTGAGCAAACATTCAGAGCTGCTTCTCTGATTTCACCATCACAATTTCTACAAGCAGTTCCAAACGGAGTGTGTATGGTTTTACGCTGTTTCTAGCAACATTCCAGTAATATTGCGGCGGAGGACACAAGAAATGGGCTTCACATATTGTACGCAGGGAATCGAACCTATGACTTTAGCGTGATGAGCGGAAGCTTTAACCATCAGGCTACCCCACCGCCCAGCTTATTACAGCCATATGCCAGAGAGAAACAAACTTTCGCTATTTTTGCTGACTCTGGCAAGTTCGGTTGTACGGCGGCTGATCTGATTGGCTACTGTGAGAATGCGGAGCCAGCAAAAGGAGGTAATAAAATCATTGTCTCAAGCCGTAGATGCATCCAGGGTATAGTGGAGATTTATCGGAACGTATACCCTGGAGTTATCAAGGATGATGTTGATAGAGAGAGGTGTCAAATTTGAGTGAGTAAGTGAGTTGGGTTTAACAGTGTTTCGACCAGTATTCCAGTTATAATTCGGCATTCTGCCTAATGTGGGAAGACAGCCTAGAGTGAAGCAGGTCTCCGAGGTTTACTACTTTTGTGAGACCCACAAGCATGGATATGGTGCTGACAAGCCTAGAAACATTATCAGTAGAACCTACATTCACAAGTTCCTGGTGTGTCTAAGGGAGGTAATAAATATGATCTTAATGAGGTTGCTGTAAGATGTTTTGATATAAATCATTGTTGAACTTAAAATATAGATAATCCAGGGTCGGCAATTAAATGAGACAATAATAGTTCTTTGAGGCGCCTGCTCAATATGAACAGCATACAAACCAACAGCCATGCCAATGTGAATAATTATGCTAACTAGCAAGTCTTATGTACAGTTTCTTTTCCCATATCACTGTTATACATATTCTCCATATGAATGTTGTACATAATCCAGTACAAGTGTTGCATATATATTTCCCTAATAAACGCTGTACATATTCCCTATATAAATATTGAAATAATCCCCACATCACAAATGTTGTATACATTCCCCATATGAATATTGAAATAATTCCCACATCAATATTGTATATATATTCACCAAATGAACCTTGCACATATTCTCCATATAAAGATTGAAGGTGAGGTGAAATTGGGTTTAACGTCATGCTTGAGAATATTTCGCTCATATGACGAATATATAAAGACTGAAATAATCCCCACATCAAGACTTCATATTCCCACATGAATGTTGTAATAACTTCACAAGTAAATGTTGTACATATTCCCACATGAATGTAGTATATATTCCCCACATGAATATTGCAAGAACTTCCCTAATCAACGCTGTACATATTCCCACATGAATGTTGTAATAACTTCACAAGTAAATGTTGTACATATTCCCACATGAATGTTGTAATAACTTCACAAGTAAATGTTGTACATATTCCCACATGAATGTAATAACTTCACAAGTAAATGTTGTACATATTCCCACATGAATGTTGTAATAACTTCACAAGTAAATGTTGTACATATTCCCACATGAATGTTGTAATAACTTCACTAGTAAATGTTGTACATATTCCCACATGAATGTAGTATATATTCCCCACATGAATATTACAAGAACTTCCCTAATCAACGCTGTACATATTCCCACATAAATGTTTTACACATTCCCCATGTGAATCTTGTATTAACTTCCCTAATCAATGTTGTACATATTCCCACATGAATGTAGTATATATTTTCCATGTGAATTTTGTAATAACTTCCCTAATCAATGTTGTACATATTCCCACATGAATGTAGCATATATTCCCCATGTGAACATTGTAATAACTTCCCTAATCAATGTTGTACATATTCCCTCATGAATCTTGTATATATTCCCCATGTGAACATTGTAATAACTTCGCTAATCAAAGTTGTACATATTACATGAATGTTGTATATATTCCTCATGTGAATATTGTAATAACTTCCCAAATCAACGCTGTACATATTCCCCCATATGAAAGCAGTAAAGACATTAGACAAGTTCTAGAGCTATAACTGCAAGTTGAACATAGTTGAGACACTTCCAAATAAGGTTTTCATACTGATAATAATGAGAGTTTAAAAATAAATTCCAATTTCAGGCAGGTGAGGATGACCTGTTTCACATACTGGACATACACATTTCAATCCATTTAGTGATGTGGTAAACTGACTGAGTTTAGTTTTACGCCGCTTTTAGCAATATTCCAGCAATATCACGGCGGGGGACACCAGAAATGGGCTTAACACATTGTGCCCATGTGGGGAATCGAACCCGGGTCTTCGGCGTGACGAGCCAACGCTTTAACCACTAGGCTACCCCACCGCCCCAGTGATGTGGTAAAACAAATGCTAAACAAAGGACCACCTACTATAATTACTTATTGTACATTATAGTAGATTGGGTAAATTGTAAGGTGTACTCCTAAAGCACTATGTCTTGTGCACATGGAAGAAATTTGAAAAATCACACAATGTAAAAAATCAAAATACCCTCGTAAAACTCAGCAGTAGGAATCTGTTACTTTGTCACCATGAGATCATGCATGTATCTGAAGTATGCTACACTTTCATACTTATCTCCATGCATGGTTCAATGTGTGATTTACATAGCTTCTTAATGCTTTGCATGATTCACATAGCTTAATACTCTGCACGATTCACATAGCAGCCTAATTCTCTGCATGATTCACAAAGCATCTTAAGGACCATCCTCAATAATCTCCAGGGTATACGTTACGATCACTCTCCACGATACCCTGGATGCATCCACGGCTTGGGGCGATGATTTTATTACCTCCCTTTGCTGACTTTTTATCCAGTCAGGTGCCTATGCTGGGAAGTTGAGCGTACCACTACTCACTTTCACGTCTTAAATTATCTAACTGTTTAAACTTTGCAACACAATTGATGCAGAGGTACTCTGAAAGAAGTAGTAGGAGTTCTTTCATATATTCTTTTTAAAGTTTCAGATCTGTGAATTTGTCTTTATTATTTCCCAAAAAATCTGAGTGGCACTGCGAACAAACCTTTGAAACTGCGACTGCAATCTTTGTTGACACTGGCAAGCTCGGTTGTAATGGCGGCTTAGCTGATTGGCTACTGTGAGAATGCGGAGCAAGCCAAGGGAGGTAATAAAATCATCGCCCCCAAGCCGTGGATGAATCCAGGGTATAGTGGAGAGTGATTGTAACCTATACCCTGGAGATTATCGAGGATGCTTAAGGGCCTGCTTGATCAAGAGAGCTTCTTAATGCTCTGCATGATTCACATAGCAACATAAAGATCAGCATGATTCACATAGCAGCTGAAAGCTCTGCATGATTCACATAACAGCATAAAGATCAGCATGATTCACATAGCAACATAAAGATCAGCATGATTCACATAGCTTCTTAAGTTCTGCATGATTCACATAACAGCATAAAGCTTTGCATGATTCACATTGCAGCCTAATGCTCTGCTTTATTCACATAGTTGCCTAAAAGATTTCAACCCATGATCAGTACTGGTCCATATTATAATCTTAGATTGCAGCTTGAGTATGTTCTGATAATCAGAGCAGAATCATTTACTACTAAGCAAAGTTAAAACTGATAATTTTTGGCTGTAAGAAAATTGTTTTTACTGACTTTGTTTTTGACTTGTTCATATTATTGGAAAAATATTATTTGTACAAATGCAAGCTCAATTCTGTTTTACCAAATACTGCTCAGTTCCGAAGTGAGTTGAGATTGAGATATAGTATTGAAAAATGTATTTTCTTTAACAAAAGATGTAACGCCGAATTTTATTCGAAATGGCTTATTCAAAGACAACTGAATTAATTATATTATTAATATGTTTGATCATTAAAAAATAATCTTGTACTTGTGTGAATGGTGAGTGAATGGATTGTCTTGTTTCATAAAAAATTCCACCTGTGTCCTGTTAAATTACTGTATAACTTCAGACCAAGCTGTCCCCTGGCTGCTTAGTTTTGACTGTAACAGGGATTCAGAAATAAAATTTAAATTACAAAAAAAAAACATCCAAAATTTTCATCTGACTACACTTAATGTGTCATGACATGTTCCCAGCTGTATGTGTTAATGTTTAAGGCTGTGGCATAACTACCTGTTTCAAGTGAGCATTTCTCATTTGTAAGTAACATATTGCTATTGATACAAAATAAATGCTGGTGATCTGTATTAAACAGTGTGTTCTTTAACAACTTCAGCAGCATGGTTGATTTATTCCTTAGTTTCCGTGGATGCTTCGCACAGAGAAATCTTGATGATAAGTATAACAAATTGCAGGTCTAGAAGCCTACAGTTTCAGCAGTATCACAACACTCCATCCAGTGGTCTGGTTCTGTCATGGTTGAGGCCTGGAGTACCCCTACTGTATTCAGTACAACTCACAATAAGTTAACGAAAAATGGCGAAGGATTGCAATCTTCATGTTGATTTCTATTCAAGGTAATGTTCAAATGTCCATTTTTGAGAATCGTCTCCGTTACAAGGGTTGACAACAACGGCATCGTTATTTTTCAGTTTGGCCTTGTCAAGACACATTCCTGACTTCACGTGGATGATTGTCCCGTCCTTCTGAAAAACAGATTGTGGGAGTGAGTAACTGTTTTTTTATCGCACAGTCATCAATATTCAAGTTATACCATAGTGAATATAACTGAAATATTGCAGAGTGCGTTGTTAAACAACAAACAAACATGGTGGACTGTACGTATTGTTTTCTTGTTTAAGGTATCAGTCAGCAATATTCCAGGCATACAAGAGCCATCTGTAATACATACAATCTGGAAAACACTTGTCAATGGTTGAATTCTTGAGCATAGACCAACTCAAACGGGATACAATGACACACATCCTACCAAGTCACTGAACCAGACCACTTGATCTGCATAAATACTCCATCTTGCAACAAGCATAGCTGCTGGAAACCAATATTCTCACCCAGAATACCCACAGGTTCTGTGAATATTATATCCGTACTCAAACACTATCATAAAAAAATCCTTATTACTTGGCTTTAAAACCATTTTAGAAAGGTGTCTACCCTTGAAGATCCATTTTAGAATTGGTCTTCAGCAACCCATGCTTATTGTTTGAGGGGACTAATGGGATTTGGCCCCGATTTCTCGAAACAAACTTAAGTCTGAGTTTTGACTTAAGTTAGAGTGTTTACTCAAAGTTGAGAAAATGCATTGCCAGAATGAACTGAAATCGACTGCATATTAAAAATAAAAAAAGCCCAAACAACTTAAGTAATCTATCCACCAAACTCAAATTGTTTACTTAGTTTGAGTTCAATGGATAGATTACTTAAGTTGTTTGGGCTTTTTTAATTTTTAAAATGCAGTTGAGTTAAAAATTCAGCTGTTTCAAATTGTCAAACTCAGTTTGAAATTTGAGTAAAAACTTAAGTTTCTTTCGAGAAATCGGGGCCGGGTGGTCAGGCTCACTGACTTGGTTAACACATCATAGTATCCCATTTGGGTAGATCGATGCTCATGATGTTGATCACTGGATTGTCTGGTCCAGACTCAATTATTTACAGACCGCCGCCATATAGCTGGGATATTGCTGAGCGCGGCAAGAACAAATGAACAAAACAAAAGAAAGGGATCCCCATGGTATCACACCAAGAGTGAAATTGGCTGACGTCACTTTGAACAGTATTTCAGTTGCATCATAAACAGGGAAGACCATATCAATGGGCCATAGTTTGATATTTAACAAAAGCCTGAAGAAATGCAGGTTTTTGTTTATCACTCTGTTGAAAGCCACGATCACTAGTATGGTGCTGAAAAACCTAGATAGATGAATAGGCAATCAAATCTACAATCAAAGGTTTCATGGAAGGCCGTAACTGCACAGACAATTGTCTGGCCTCAGAGGACTGAGCCACCTGTGTTTGTCACAGGGACATAACTCCTCAGGGGTATTTTCAGCCACTGCAATAGCAGAGTTACTTCCCTTCCATTACTGGTGGACTCTGGCATTGTGTCACAAAACACACCCTGAGCAAAGGCTTGACAGAAGTAATAACCTAATGAAAAGCTACCTTTAACAATCAGTAAAGGTTGCTGGTGACATTTTCTAACACAGTAAGTGAGTGAGTGAGTTTAGTTTTACGCCGCACTCAGCAATATCCCAGCTATATGGCGGCGGTCTGTAAATAATCGAGTCTGGACCACACAATCCAGTGATCAACAGCATGAGCATCGATCTGCGCAATTGGGAACCGATGACATGTGTCAACCAAGTCAGCGAAACTGACCACCCGATCCCGTTAGTCGCCTCTTACGACAAGCATAGTCGCCTTTTATGGCAAGCACATGGGTTGCTGAAGACCTATTCTACCCCGGATCTTCACGGGTCAACACAGTAAGTGATTGATTAAATGCCGCTTTTAGCAATATTCCTGCAATATCATAGCGGCAGACACAAGAGATGGGCTTCACACATTGTAGGCATGTGGGAATCAAACCCAGGTCTTCAGCGTGATGAGCGTAAGGTTTAACCACCAGTCTACCCCACCACCCGTTTTCCAACACAGAATACGACTCCAGTGAGTTAAGAGACCCATGAAGATAAGGGTTAGAAATGATCTTCAATAACCTATGCTTGTCGTATGAGGCGACTAATGGGATTAGGTGGTCAGGCTCGCTGACTTGGTTGACACATGTCATCATATCCCAATTGCACAGATCGATGCTCATGCTGTTAATTACTGGATTGTCTGGTCCAGACTTGATTATTTACAGACTCCCGCCATATAGCTGGAGTATTGTTGAGTTTGGCGTAAAACAATACCCAAACCAAACCAAACCAGCCAGTTAGGTATTTACCTTATTATGTTTCCATTTCAAGGTCTCTACGTTTCCTGCGCATCCCGTGAGTCTCACCGCCTGCCCTGCTACACCGCTGGACGACAAACAGCCCTCCTCTCGACGAAATTCATCAGTCATGCTGATTGACAGGATCTGAAGCATTCGTTGGAGTGAGTGAGTGTTTTCTCTCAACTGTTGGTTAATAATTTCTGTGGGTGTGTGGGTGGGGTGAGTGAGTGAGTGAGTGAGTGAGTGACAAAAGCCTGTAGCTGCCCAAATAGAATTAGCAGAGGATGTCAGGGAAGGAAAGGATGTCACAAGCTTGAACCAAAAACTACAACATCATGGCTGAAGATACATCACAACAGAAGCTTGCTGACCACATGATTAGTGAAAAGGGAGCTCAAACATTGTCAAAAAGATAAAGAAATTATGCATAATGGGCAATAATGAAGTTATAACACTGTCATGTGTGTATGTAGTCGTGTATCATTATGTACTTGATATATTATACACAAAAAACACTGGGCTATCAGGATCAGGATCAACACATGTACAGGGGTGGAAATAACTTTAAAATTGCTAGTGTACTCTGGTACAGTGGCACATGTAAAATCACTTGCCCTGATCAGTTTTCCACTCTACCGGCCGTTTTCTTGTTAATTTTTTAAATAAACAACATAATTAATATTGGAAAGTCAACTGGACACCGGTACAGCGTGATATACAAATTTGCTTGCCCGACAGAAAAAAGCACTGGACTCGGACGTCGGGCAATGGGTTATTTTCACCCCTGCAGGTAATGTATCACTGAATGGCATGCACGGTTTCACCAGAATATTCATTTTTACACAATGGAAAATGGTTCATTTAACTCTTTCAACACCAGTCAACCAGAGGCATTTACTGCCATGACACCGAGTTCCCAGAGACTCTGAGGTCATAGATGAAGCCTATGTTTATCAAGGAAAATATCAGCTCGTAAATCATTATTACTACTACATATCATAAAACCATTTGAAAGGTCTAATCCCACTGTTTATAAATATGAAAGTTATTTTTTATCATATTATTCAAGTAATACGACTACAACTTAAATAAGTTAATTATTAATGAAAATGCAAGCTTACACATTTATATGTCAAGATAAACCAAGAAGGAAGCAAAAAATGAGGCGATTTTTTCCCATTTGTAACATGTCATAATATTCCCTTACCTATTTCTTTTATATTTTCATTTTTCGGAAAATTAATCGGAAAATTATTATAAAAAGATTTCTGAAATAATATGTATGGTCGTCTATTTCCCGATATCAGTGGCTTTCCCCTCGGTACCATGATACAACAGCGTGAAATACCTCCGTTTTCGAAGCTTCATATGAATAACATGTGAGGCGATTCGTTTGATGGCGGGTATTGTTCGAAAGCATCAACAATATCACTGTACCCTTGCCAAGAGTATTTTCACAGTTGTAAGAAGCGATTTCATTGGATAAAGATTGGTTTCTAATGACGCTTATTTGCCTCAGTCTGCTATAAGGATCATGATTGATCAAAATCAGACACGTTACCTAAGGCAGCCAATCAGATAACAGCAATGGATACTGTCCTCGTAAATGAAAACCTGTAGGTTCAGACGAAAGTTTTGGGTAAATATCATGCTATTCTGAACGTGTTACGCAAAAATTAGCACCTATACGTATATTATGGAGTTAGTTGACGTATCATGCTAGGTTATGACCTGTGACAAGAAAGTTTAATGCATATATTTTAGCATTAAACATTGTGTCCGAGCGTAAAGTTCGAAGCGACGAAAGCCGAGAAGTCACTTGAATTACATTACACGATCGCTCAATAAAGATGGAAATAGTAAGTTATAATGTTTGTTTGACAACTATTATGAGAGCACAGTTGTTGATTTTATTCTTCAGTTTATTTAAATTGTTTAATTTCCTCGAAACATCATTAATTTTCTCATTGAGAACTCCGATGTGGACCCGTTGCCGAAGCATGTGTCCGAGAATCTTTTTTATTCAATAACATTGCAAAAAATAGATTATAATTCTAATTCTGTTGATAATATATGGCCAATTGAAATGTAATGAGTGTTTTCAGGCATTATGAAAAGAGATAGATTTGATAAATGAATCATATGTTAGTTAGGTTCCTAAAATTATATATCATTTTAATGCGACTACTGCTTGGCCGGTTTTCCGGCTTACGGTGTCTGGGGACTGGTGACGTTTTGGCCAGAAAACCAGCCTACGGTGTTGAATGGGTTAATAATACTTTTGAGAAAAACTCACTTGATTGGCACTGACACCATTCTGACAGGAGTATAATCCCATGTCGAAAGAGGATTTTTCGTCTTTCTGTAGTGTGTCAAGGCAGATATTGCTGGACGGATTCCTCACCTGAAACAGGAAGTGGGTGCATTAGAGTTTATACAATTCATGCATTACTTTACAATGCACCAGGAGATTCAAGACTAGGTAGATTCAGACACAGAGTATATTAGTGCTGTAACGATGCATTGATTCTCTGATAGCAATTAATGGTAGAAACGATAAACTATCAATGCATAGATATATAGTATGTGTGACTATCGATAGTTTAGTAATTGACTTCCGTTGATAAATGCACAACGCAAAATACAGGAAGTACCAGATTCATTCACTTTGATTTTGAGTTATCCGCCCCTGTTACCTCTTAAACAAGTGTGGCAGCAAACTATAACTATACATTCATTTAGAAAATGACTTCAAATGAGACAATTCAAGGAGAAAAAAACTATTGCAATAGTATTGCACTAGTTGGTCGCAATAGATTATCGCTATCACAATAGTATGTTGCAATAGTCACCCCTAGTGTTTATACAAAACATGGGAGTACTTCAGGGTATTTGACTACCTATGGCCTTTCTCACAACAGTGAGTGAATGAGTGAGTATGATTTTACAGGCCTTTTAGCAATATTCCAGCAATATCACAGTGGGGGGGACACCAGAAATATGCTTCACACATTGTACCCATGTCGGGAATCGAACATGTGCTCAGTAACGATTTAATCACTAGGCTTTCCCACCGCCCCCTCTCACAACATGCAAGACCAGACAGGGTATACTTTATCACAGCATGTTGATTAATGTGGGAAGAAATACCAAGGCAGGTCTTGGAACATACAGGTATCTAAGTAATAGAACCTTCTATTTGTAAATGTCACAAAAACGAGTAGTCCATGGCAACGGTGAAATCTGACATGCAGCTCATTGAACTACCCACAGTTTTAGTTTTGCTAATTATAAAGCATTGTTAATTGTAACTTGCTTTCTGTCCAACTCATTTGTAACCTTCGAAGGTATGAAAGGTCGGTGGGGTAGACTAGTGGTTAAATGTTCGCTTACCACGCCAAAGACCTAGGTTCGATTCCCCACATGGGTACAATGTGTGATGCCCATTTCTGGTGTCCCCCTGCCGTGATATTGCTGAAATATTGCTAAAAGCAGCATAAAAACAAACTCTGTGACTCACTCACTCACTCACTAGACTATGGATGGTCCCGGTGAGCAATATTGATCTTACCCACAGAAGATTTACTGATTTACAAATTTCTTCTAAGGATTAAATGGGTGCTTTCTAAGGATTACCATGGTTACGCACATCAAAATGTAAACCTACCATTCCCCAAGCCTTCACATTCTCATCAGGAATGAATTTTTCAGGGTAAACATTGTCCAGATACCACTTGAAACTTTTACACTTCAGCTTCTCCCTCAAAGCCTTTCTTTCTGAGATGTCCCCATGGTCCTTGCCCTTGAAAGAAAGATGCTGTGCATTAATATGGTGATTGTGTGGATTCATTAAGTCCGTAAGTTTAGTATGAATAACCAAGGACAAAACAAGCTATTGTGAATGGTGTTTTTATACACACAAAAATAAAATAAATGTATGTAAGAAGGACATGTCTAAACAGTATTTAAACAGAATTTCAGTTCTGTCAACCTAAAAGTGTGATGAAATCCCCAACTGATGCAAGCCTTCATGTTTTCCACTTTGCTGAAACGCATAAGTTTCATGATGACAGACAAGATTATGATCCGTTCAATTCTGGAATTCAAGCTAATGGCAAATAATGCTTTTAACATACAAATGTACCATCCACAGGTCAAGACACAACATGGGAAAGGCTCTACATTTGAATGCTATATTAAATCCCTTAAGGGGCTACAAAAGCAGACCTATGGCAGCCAACAAAGGAGATAACTACAGCCACTCTGACAACCACTAATAACAGACCAAATGAAAATTGAAAAACGACCCCCAAAATGGAACTCTTAAACACATATGATGAAACAAAGAATGCTGATCAGTCAACATTACTGGCACTAGACTGTTTGGACAAACATTTCAATGAGACTGACCAGTAGTGGTGGTCCGATTAATTGAAATAATCGAAGATTGGTAATGTTTTCTCATGATCGAACACAAACAATTCTGGAACACTTGTTGCATTAACAATGTCTTTCACACAGTTGGTTTTGTCAGTTACATTTCATGAGCACTACAAGCTCGTCCACGTCATGATTGAATTTATCTTAAAGACCCCCAAGAAATTTATGTTCCTAACATGCTAGTCATCCTTTAAAGATGAGCAATTTGAAAAAAACCCAAAACCAAAGAACTACATGTTTTTTCTTTATGTTTTGTGCATTAAGAAACATAACCGGGAAAATCTGATAAATGACGCTAACCAATTATTTTCGATGATTGATCGGTTGTAATGAACCAATCATCAATTATGAGATTTTAACCAATTCCCACAGGGGTGGAAATAACCAATTGCCCGACGTCCGAGTCCAGCGTTTTTTTTCTGTCGGGCAAGCAAATTTGTATATCACGCTGTACCGGTGTCCAGTTGACTTTCCAATGTAAATTATGTTGTTTATTTAAAAATTCAACAAGCAAACGGCCGGTAGAGTGGAAAACTTATCAGGGCAAGTGATTTTACATGTGCCACTGTACCAGAGTACACTAGCAATTTTAAAGTTATTTCCACCCCTGTTCCAACACTACTGACCAGCAGCTCTCTCCGGTGTGTGTAGTATAGGCGCTTGTAGCCATCCATCCATACTTCAGCAAGTCTCATGGAGTTAATGCCGTGAGTGTCCTTGTTCCCTGTAACAGTGACAGTGAAAGAGTTTGGGTCGTTGTTTTACACCACACCCAGCAATATTCCAGCTATATGGCAGTAGTCTGTTAATAATCGAGTCTGGACCAGACAATCCAGTGATCAACAGCATGAGCATTGACCTACGCAATTGGGATACGATGAAAGAGTGTGAAAGAGTTCGGGTTTCCGACCACTTTGATAAGAATTTCCTTTATATTACGGCTAAAGGCCATGGACCTTGTAAGCTTATGGGGGCAGTGAGCCTAGTGGTTGAAGCATCTGCAAGTCTTGCTGAAGACCCAGGTTTGATTCCCCACATGGGTACAATGTGTGAAGCCCATTTCTGGTGTCCCCAGCCGTGATGTTGCTGGAATATTGCTAAATACGGCGTAAAACCAAACTCACTCACTCCCTGTATGCTTAATGAAGTGCTTAATTAATGTCAAGTGATGAGCACACTCGTTGCAATTGGATTTTGCTGACCTGCAGACTAGTGACTTGGTTGACACTAGAGCTGGTATTGGCATACAACCTGAGATACAATACATAACGATCCTAACATTGTAGTCAAGACGATATATTGCCAAAGTATTGTGCACTGAAGCTGCGATATGATACGAATCCCGATATAAGTGTGGGATATGATACATGTACGTATCACGATGCTAACATCTCTAATTCTAACACCAACTATAAAGCACCTTAAGATCACACAAAACCATTTTAAAGTATGTCATCAAATTTCACCACTACTGCAGACCCTCCTCATGTTTGCGGATTACCACTTCAGTGAAACACACAAAGGAGTGTTGCTGACCAACCGTGAAGCATAATCAGGTTGCCTTTGGATTCAACCCCATGATCATAGGTTTCTGGAATGCTTAAAGGATGCAACTCTACATCTAAATGCTCAGACCATGGCACCCCAACATGATATTGCTGAATATTGCTAAAAGCAGTATAAAACTAAATTTACTCACTCATTCAGACCATGAGAACCAAGTCTTGAGTTACATGTCAATAATGGTGTGCATGTGATTTGATGAGCTGAATATTACATATTATTTTAAAACATTAAAATTCAGTTCATACAATTTAACTTCATCCTACCTATGCCAAATTAAGGTTGGTGATAGACATTTGAAAGACATTTAGATCTATGTTGAGCATGTTGTCAATTGGCGAAGTTCATCAAGTGTTATGTGACAAGAAATCACGTAACAGCACACATTCTGACATCATGATATCTGCACAGGCTTATGCAAGCCACTGGCCAACCAGATAGCTAGATTCTTTGATGAGTAATTTTACCTGGGAATGTGTAAGGATGGCTGGAGCGGAATATATGTCCTACTCGAGAACAGGGAATAAACTCTAGTTTTCCTCCACACATCCAGATCTGAAAATATATATGGATGCATCTGAATCTCTGGACACGATCAGTGGTTTGGGCATGATAAATCATGGAACATAATCAGATTTTCAACACAGATACAAAATGGTATAATATAATGCATGAGTGCTTTGTAGGTAACAGTTGGGTAATAAAGAATTCATCAATTGAAATATTAGTGACCAAACATTTTAATGCAGAAGATGCTGCAAATCAATATTTTCAAATTACCATGACATCTATTCTATTATTCCAGAATTATGCCAATCAAATGCCAAAGTCTCTGAAGACTATCACTGGAATTTTACTTTTACAGCTACACACCACAATTTGGTATCCTTGAGCTACTGGACTGTGTGAATTCTGAAGGCTCATATTTCTCTTAAATAACAAATGAGAATATATCATAATTAGGACTTTATGGTCACAACAACTAGATGCCTAGATGCCCCAAAAGACCAGTAGATTTCTCTCTCTGCTTGTCTTTCATCCTCATCAATCCAGAGTAATAATGTCTTCATTCTATTACATTATATACCCTGGGATACACCACTACCTCCATCCCACCAATATACAACTTAGCACAGAATTTCTTTTGCCTATAAGCAGGGGCGGAAATAACCCATTGCCCGACATCCGAGTCCAGTGTTTTTCTCTTTCGGGCAAGCAAATTTGTATATCACACTGTACCGGTGTCCAGTGGACTTTCCAATGTTAATTATGTTGTTTATTTAAAAAATCAACAAGAAATGGCCGGTATAGTGGAAACATTATCAGGGCAAGTGATTTTACATGTGCCACTGTACCAGAGTACACTAGCAATTTTAAAGTTATTTCCACCCCTGATAAGACTAATTTGATTGGATGGCTAATTCATTGTTCCACTTGAATGAGGCTCAAAAAGTATCCAATTTAATGAAATGATTCTTTATCAAAATGGAATGGAGATAAAGTAAACCTGAGAGTCATGATGATGATTTGGAGATGACGATTTCACACAAAGTCTGGATAAACAAGGATACGTTCTCATGCAACTACTAACAAATTCTATCAAACAATGAAACACTCACTCTAAATGATATTTCCAAATTTTCTCCTCCCCAAACCTCCATTCCAGGGTCATACGCCCCAATTTCAAAAAAATATTTTCTGTCTGCAGCAAACAATCCTCCCGCCATTGTTGGAGACCTGCAGGGGAGAAAATAAAAGTCACTCACTGTATTTCTTACAGCTGAAGCTCATTGTCAGCACAGATACTACAGAAACGCACCCTAGCCAAAATATGAATTCAGAAGTATACCCTAGGACGGGTCCATTCTCAATTATGCCGTTTTCTTGATTGGAACTGTCATACTGTTGTATTTAATACATTTGATTGCGTTATATAAGAAACGAGCATACACAGTAACAAATATATATCGCAATACACAATACCACTCGCAGTCAGTTGAACGGGAACAACAACATTAACATTACGGACTCATCTGCCGTTTAGGGTACCATGTATGTTTCGGTATTTTGATTTTGTTTAGAGTACATTTCTGTGTCAGAAATGTACCTGCTGTACACATATGTAGTACCAGTGCCGACAACGACCCCTTCAGCCTTAATTATATAATACACCGAACCCGTTACCATGATGATGAATAATTAATGCATTTTGCACCTTGAAGAGGAGGGACATGATCAAGAAGACATTTCATCAGAGGATAAAGAACAGGGCAGGATACAAAAGACCATTCTGGCCAAAATGAAAAGTGAAATATTAATGACGACCTTGTACTTTCAAAGGATAATTCCTGTTGCAGTTTGAGAAGATATAGACAATTAACAACACACAGACAAGCCATGAATTACACTAACTACTTGGTCAGCTATGATTCACTCATATATTCACTGAATCGAACCTTAAATATTTCTGATTTCTTTAAAGAGAAAAATGAACTAACACTGCCAACATGGTTAAAAACATTGTTGTTGTTTCAATGTATATAATGAATACTTCAGCTGCTAACTTGTTACTGTATTCATTACCTAATACCTGACTGCCTCCGTGGTGTAGTGGTTAGAGCGTCCGCCCGGAGAGCGGAGGGTCGCGGGTTCGATACCCGACCGCGTCATACCAAAAGACGTTAAAATATGGTACTTGTTGGTCCCTGCCTGGCGCTCGGCATTAATGGGTACAACAAGGACTGGTCGGCTCGGAGTCAGTATAATGTGTCTGAGTGGGATATTCATGCTTCACTGAGGCATGGTATCTCCGTGGGCTAGCACTATAAAACCAGCTTAAGTCTGGGCTAGTACAAGCAGCCGCACATACACATACACACACATGCACGTCGTCATATGAGCGAAATATTCTCAAGCACGACGTAAAACCCAATTTCACCTCACCTCACCTAATACCTATTTCGTTACACAATATTCATAATTTCATGTTCAACTCATAGCAGACTGCAGCCCTGCTAATCACAGATTTTGAAAATCTTCTACTTCATGATAGCTAGCTATCAGTAACACAAAGATATTAAATTAGTACCGAACAGAACAGCATAAATAAGATATAATCAATAAGCATGACACTGATACAAGATACATTAGACAAGATAATCATATGTATCATATGTATTCTGTTCACTATAACTACAATAACAGCTGGGTTGGCGGGAGATATTGATCCATACACACCCAACAGGTTTCTATCAATCTGTCACATGTTCTTATTGTCTTGCCAATTTAATGGCAATATTGCATGTTATACGACAGCTGTTACATAGATCAGTGCATTTAGACTACATAAAGAAGTGTTACAATAAATCATGACACAAATAAAGGTGTTAAGTGCTTGACACTTCAGTCTATGAAAACAACACTTTTGAGCTTATTTGCCCAAACTAGGCAACACGTTTCAATGAATAATTATTTCAGGCTATATACTGAAAATTTGCTGAAAATTTATCTAAAATCTCTCCTCCACAAATTTTTCTCTTTTTTTTCTTCTAAAACAATTTAGATAATAAAAATATATATTTGAAATTGGAATTAGAAAAAGATATTAAATATTGAACAACCCGCCAAATGTTTTACACAGAATCCACAACAAATGAATCAAGAAAGTCTGGACTTCAAGTCAGGATAATAACTCAAAAGTTTGGACAAGTGTATTATTCATTATATTATTTGAGAATCCTTAACTGTAACATATTTGTAAAGTTTATTCTAAATCCCATTCTGCTTCATAATCACACATATCATTAAGGTTTCATTTTTAAATCACTATTCAACTTTTGGTAGCAGAACGCTCCGGTTCGTCTGCTTTTGATCGTAGCGGTCCCGCATAACCTCCGTTTAATAGACAAGTACTGTAAGCAGTCTAACGACCTGCCGCCCTTTTTTCCTACACCTATTAAATCTCAGAGAACTCAGATTCGTGTTCTGGCTTTTATTAGACCTGTCTACAAAAGCATAAAGCATACTTTTACCATCTTACAGAGCAGATTACCTAGAACAGTAGGTTACTCATGGTTAAGGTGTTACACATTCTAAATTTCAAAAGAAATGTTACCTAGGTTACCAAGAAGTTAACAGCAACAAAACCATATGCTGTTGTTTTTCTTTAAAATGCATCACTCAGTAATTGAGAGAATAATTCAAAGTTTTATGGACAACAGAAAGCTTGAAATTAGGTACCGGTACTCCTTTATCTCAGACTGTGATGTCACAATGAATAACGTGCGCATTAATGGTTGCATTTCTTCAATGTGTGACCACTAAATGCTTGCTAACAAAGTAGCCTACTTTTTATTTTTGTTCAATTTGATTTTTTTGTTCTTCAAGCAACATATTCAAAAGAATAAAGCATGATGGTTTGACCAAAGCTTTTAAAAGTAATCAAAGACGGAAGTATTCTTTATTCACTTATGTTATCTCAATGAACTCCTGTACGAACTGAACACTTTTAATGCCTCTGAGATATGAATTGAATTTGAATGCCCTGGATCGATTCACTGTATAATGAATAGAAAGTGAAAATAGTAGAAGTAAATAGCTTAGTAGTCCTGTTACGAATCACTATTGTTTTCAGTGTATCGAACAGTTTCCCTTCATCATATTTATTATTATTATTATAAAATATTTATATAGCGCACATATCCAGGCAACTGGTACATGCTCAAAGCACTTCTTTGTTTTTCCTTGAATCATTGGATGTCAATCTCAATGGCACATCATATTATCAATCTCAACTCCCTGGGAGCATACAACTCTTGCAGCCACTAGGCGCACACAGTTATTGTGGCTCTCTCATCCTTATAAGGTACCCATTCACATCTGGGTGGACTGGGACACATAGTCACAGTACTTTGTCCAAAGTTACTGCACGTTGCTGTACCCGCAACTGGGTGTTTGCACGTATTCATGTGGCCACCATCTGGTCATATACCAACAGATTTGTGGGTTTTTTAAGTGCACAGGGTTGTGTACTGTACACTAGGGGTTGTGACAACACTGAAAGAGTCTGCACACAAAGTTGACTCCAAGGTTTTTACACCTGGTCACAGGTGGGTGCGATTCCCGACACTTCAAGCTTGCTGGATCCCTAGCCTGGCGCCTTAGGCAGCTCACCCACCATGCCCCACATGGGCATAAACATAGTGCTAGAACTTGATGGCCCATTCTGCATGTAATTAGTTAGTTTATATCTTCTCTCATATCCACAGTTTTCATCCCACGTGTCAGCCACAACTTCAAGCCTTGTGTACATGTACAGGTGAGTGAGTGAGTGAGTTTAGTTTTATGCCGCATTCAGCAATATTCCAGCTATATGGCGGATGTCTGTAAATAATCGAGTCTGGACCAGACAATCCAGTGATCAACAGCATGAGCATCGCTCTGCGCATTTGGGAAATGTTTACGTGTCAACAAAGTCAGCAAGCCTGACCACCCGATCCCATTAGTCGCCTCTTAAGACAAGCATGAGTTACTGAAGATCAGTTCTAACCCGGACCTTCACAGGTATTACAGGTGAGAGTGTCTGTGTGTGAAAGTTGGTAAATGTACTAAAAACCAGGTTTCAAGTATTTCAACTCTCAATTTCATTCCAAGGATGCTACAGTCTTTTCTGGGCAGAATATTCAATCTCGAGTCCAGAAATAATATAATTACAAAACATGTTACCTGATGGGGTCGATCATAGACTTCCTGCGTTCCCGCTCCCTCTGAGGGATGGGTCTCCAGGAGAAGTGCAGACTCCACCAGAATCCCCCCACAGAGAAGCTTCCTGTGCTCCCATACTGGAGAGTGTCCTTATCAATACTGTCGATCTCCGGGCACAACACAGCCGTATGGTCCTCTTTGATACGGGACAACAATGGCTCCAGCCTGCATAAGAAAAGCAAGTGTTTTTTTACTGATATTGTTTTAGTCAGCTCTGCATTATCATGGCTTACATTAAATACTTTGTTGGTGAACAAGCATCTCAGATAATGTAGCATTAAAAAGAAAGGGTGGGCCTGAAGGCCAGGAGCTTTGAAGCAAGAGTGAGTGAATGAGTTTAGTTTTTTGCCGCTTTTAGCAATATTCCAACAATATTACAGTGTGGACACTAGAAATGGGCTTCACACGTTGTACCCATGTGAGGAATCGAACCCGGGTCTTCGGCGTGACAAGCAAACGCTTTAACCACTAGGCTACCCCACCGCCCCCTGAAGCTAGAGAACCTGAATACGCTGTATAATGTTTTGAACATGTCCTGATCCTGTTACAGGACACAAGTATAATCAGTGATTATGTCTAATGCCTGTTTCACTCAGTGGTTATGTCTAATTAATGAAATTTTCAGTAATTAGACATAATCACTGATATGAACCAGGGCAAATTAGACTTGTTTCCTGAAAGCATATTCTTGGTTATGACTCCTAATGTTTATACTGTACAATGAACCCTTATACGAAATAATACTGTAACAAAGAATAACCATGTTTATTAGGATTAATCTTAATTTACAAGACAACAATAGAACGTAAACAATGGTAAATTACATATTAGGGATCTTTGATGATCATAGGCTGTCATTTGCGCAGAGAGACTGTTGAACGATACATAGATCATTTTGGTCACGGAAACATTTTCCATTTAACATTCCACGCTTGGCGGGATTCAACATTACATCACACTCGTAAATATGGACATTTAGGAGTGTTTGTTTGTACATGGCAGACTTGAGTCACATCTGTAATTGCACTCTAGCTTTGCTTTGAAACATTTGCAGCAGTTGGTTTGACACCGTTTGGCCCCAGCACAGTTGCATCTCACAAATCCTTGGCCACCACAAACTGACTCAAGCTGAACTACTTGAAGTAGAGAGACTGTTTGATCTGTGTCGAAGTCACTGAGGTGATGTTGATAAACCCTGGTCCACTTGTACAATGGACTACCAATGAAGTACCCTCATATGTTGTTGCAACACTTGCTTCTTATTCATACTGAGACACATTGATCTCTTATCTCATTTGAAAACTCAAGAATATGCTTTCAGTAAACAAGCATAATTTTCCCTGGCTCATTTCAGTGATTGTCTAAACAAGGATAAGTTGTAGCGGCATTAGACATAATATACATAATCATGAGGTCAAAAGATTGAGACAGTGACAAATGTACAGCCACACTTCACCAGACCAAAGTATCCTCTTTGTAGTAATGACAGTGAGTGAGTGAGTGAGTGAGTGAGTGAGTGAGTGAGTGAGTGAGTGAGTGAGTGAGTGAGTGAGTGAGTGAGTGAGTGAGTGAGTGAGTGAGTGAGTGAGTGAGTGAGTGAGTGAGTGAGTGAGTGAGTGAGTGAGTGAGTGAGTGTGAGAGAGAGAGAGAGAGAGAGAGAGTGAAATAGGCTTCACATATTGTACCCATGTGGGGAATCAAACCCCAGGTCTTCGGCGTGACGAGTCAACACTTTAACCACAAGGCTACCCCATCACCCCAGTAATGACAAGAATCCTCCTACCATGTTGACTTTCACACTTAATATTGAAGACGAAAATGCACTTACCATCCTGGACTGGCCTCACAATGAGAATCAAGGAAAATGAGGACGTCACCGGTGGCAGCCTTAGCCCCAGCTATCCTGGCTCGGATCAGTCCACTTCGCTCCTTGGTGCGGACAATACGAACAATGCCATCAGGCCACGTCTTGGATACAAAGTCCACCAGCTCCTGGCCCAGACCGGCTGGAACAAAACAGAAGAGGCTTCATGCAAATACAAATCATCAAGGGTCTTGTTCCACAAAGTGTTCTTACGACAACCATTAGCCATGTTAAACTTAAAGCATGGAGTTATGATTATCTTAGCACAGAGCAAAGTTATCTTACGATAACCATTAGCCATGTTAAAATTAGGAAGTTACGATCATCTTAGCACTAAGGAAAGCAATCTTACGACAACCATTAGCCATGTTAAAGCATGAGTGTTACGATCATCTTAGCACTGAACAAAGCAATCTTACGACAACCATTAGCCATGTTAAAGTCAGGGAGTTACGTTCATCTTAGCAATGAGGAAAGTGATCTTACGATGAACATTAGCCATGTTAAAGTATGGGAGTTACAATCATCTTAGCACTGAGAAAAGCAATCTTATGACAACCATTAGCCATGCTAAAGTCCGGGAGTTACGTTCATCCTAGCACTGAGCAAAGTGATCTTACGACAACCATTAGCCATGCTAAAGTCCGGGAGTTACGTTCATCTTAGCACTGAGCAAAGTGATCTTACGATGAACATTAGCCATGTTAAAGTATGGGAGTTACAATCATCTTAGCACTGAGAAAAGCAATCTTATGACAACCATTAGCCATGCTAAAGTCCGGGAGTTACGTTCATCTTAGCACTGAGCAAAGTGATCTTGCGACAACCATTAGCCATGCTAAAGTCCGGGAGTTACGTTCATCTTAGCACTGAGCAAAGTGATCTTACGATGAACATTAGCCATGTTAAAGTATGGGAGTTACAATCATCTTAGCACTGAGAAAAGCAATCTTATGACAACCATTAGCCATGCTAAAGTCCGGGAGTTACGTTCATCTTAGCACTGAGCAAAGTGATCTTGCGACAACCATTAGCCATGCTAAAGTCCGGGAGTTACGTTCATCTTAGCACTGAGCAAAGTGATCTTACGATGAACATTAGCCATGTTAAAGCATGGGAGTTACGATTATCTTAGCACTAAGATTGCTTTGTGGAACCAAGACCTCAATTAGCTCAAAACAGCAAGTGAGGGGCACAGTCTTCACCAAGTGGACAAACTACCGACTGCAGAAAAGTCTGTGATGTACGTGAGGCATCCAGTAACCTTAATGTTAAACTTAAAGTCACTTTGTGGAATAGCACCCAGGTATTAGATGTTCACTTGTCAACAAAGCTACAAGCATATACATATAGATATGCACTACAGTTAATTATAGTGCATCACTGCATCTTGGTAAACATGCCCAAATACCCCTGAATTTCACAAAATAAGGAACTATAAAAATTCAATTTTTTTATACATATTGAATTGGCAGTAAGTTTACAATCCTAGATAAATCTCCCTAACTTAATCTCTTACACACACTCATACACTATAATACTCACTCTTGTGTACTCAGCGTTGTGTAATCACTCACGTGTATTCAAAGACTCACTCGCTCACTTAAAATCCTAATTGTGTGAAAAAATTAACTGACACCAAATTTGGAACCCTAGAAAAATATCTCCCTTGCTCAATCTCTCACACACACTCATAAAAAGTTATATGCTCTTTCACCCATGATCTCGCTCACTCACTCCGACACTCACCTCTGTCGCTGAAGTCATCCAGGAGAATCACTTCATGGAGGTATTCCGGCGGCGATCTGTTTACTACACTATGGACAGTGCGTATCAGGGGTGACCAAGCCTCATTGTGGAATATGATCACAACACTGGCAGTGGGTAGTACCTTCGGATGTACTAGTGTCTTACATCTGTCAAATTTCGAGAAAAGAAATTAAAAAGGGACACATTGTAAATTTGTGCCAAACTAAATGTCCTTCAAAACATGGTCAATCTAGGTACTAAAAAAGGATTTAACATATTTGTTTTACTAATCATAGGTATTAGGAACGTCATGATACATACATTTCATGAATCAATATGTATCACGATACCCATGTCATGATTCAATACGTATCACGATACCCATGTCATGATTCAATACGTATCACGATACCTATTTTCACGGCATTATTGCGTACATTTAGTTACATTTTGAACATTAATATTACATATTTTATAATTGTCCATGAAAAGATCACGATTTTTTATTCTTAGAGAATAAAAAGTTCTAATTTCCCATCTTTGTGCATGACAAATAATCATTTATAACTTTCATGACATCAAAAAACATGATACAATTACAAAATGTAAACGATACATAAACATATTTAAACCGCCACTTTCAAAACTAAATATCGATAAAGTTTTGAAAGAATCGATAATTGTATCGTCTTAGAAAAAGTATCGATGTAATAGGTATTATTCTTTGTATAATAAACACTGCATTTCATTAAAAGAAACATTCACAAGACAGTATGATGGAAATAAAAATATAAAGGGGCAAATCTGGTGATAGCAAACCTATGATCAAGATGTTATTCTGTGGGAATTTCGCAAAATAAACTCGATGATCGACATCAATATCATGAGGCAGATCAAGGATTTTTTAAAAAGAGATTTTGCCAAGGGTTCAGCTAACATATAAGTTGTCAATGGAAATGGGATAGAGTGTGCGACCTTGAATATAAACCTAGTCAAAATAACACACCAATGTACATAGACATCACTTCATGCTAACTCTCTCAATGATGATAATATCACATGATCACTAGTGGTGGTCCGATTAATTGAAATAATCGAAGATTGGTCGCAGTGACTAAACGACCAAGCAATCAATCATGTTTTCTCATAATCGAACACAAACAATTCTGGAACACTTTTTGAATTAACAATATTTTTCACAAGGTTGGTTTTGTCAGTTACATTTCATGAGCACTACAAGCTCGTTTCAAATCATGATTGAATTTATCTTAAAGACCCCAAGAAATCTATGTTCCTAACATACTAGTCATCCTTTCAAGATGTGAAATTTGCCAAAAAAAACTCACAAGAACTACATGTTTTTTCTTTATGTTTTTGTGCATTAACAAACATAACCAGGGAAATTTCATAAATGACGTTAACCAATTATTTCCGATGATTGATCGGTTGCAATGAAGCAATCATCAATTATGAGATTTTAACCAATTCCCAACACTTGACCACCAGGTGCTAAATCTACTTATCACATTTATCAACAGCCAATTATTGTTGACAAAATGACTCTGCACTCTGAATATATTGACACAGCAGTGTCTGTGCTAAATATTTACTGACCACACTAGGATATACAAGGTTGTATATACCTGGTATTTTTGACAACACTATCGCATTGGTCATGGATCTCATTCCTACGCCATAATCAATAATCTTGTAAGTATGCATAGTTTACCTCCAAAACTACAGTAAGTGAAATAGCTTTAATTTCATTATTTAACAATAATATTTTAATTTATGTTACAGATTTCACTAATATTCAGTTTAAACTATGAAATAAGTGAGGTAGTATTTAACACCACATCTGTATTATTTCAGTGAGTGAGTGAGTGATACTGGTTTTACACGCTTTTAGCAATGTTCCAGCAATGTCACGGCGGGGGACACCAGAAATGAGCTCCACACATTGTCCCCATGTGGGGAATCGAACCCGGATCTTCGGCATGAGGGGCAAACGCTTTAACCACTAGGCTACCCCACCGCCCCATTATTTCAGCCACCTTTGAATAAAGAAATACCAATTTGAGGGTAAGGAAAGCACACATGTTAACTGAATGATTCCAGTCACTTACATCCCGAATCAGTGTCAGAGCTGAGATATGGATCCTGTCTGTTCAGGACAGTTACAGCACTTCCTTAGCTACCTTGTCTAAACAAGCCTAGTGTCAATAAACGTCACATGCAGTTGTACACAAACAAACAATCCATAAGGGATAACATGCCCTTGCCATAAAACATATAATAACAAGTCTGGTGAGTTATGTAACCACGTTTAACGTCAGTTATGAATGACATAAACTACGGTATATACGATAGGTGGAGTTTCACGGAACACAATGTATACTCACTCCGGTTCTCGCATGTCCTTTAGGCCCCTGTCGAGGGCTATCTTATCGCTTGCAACTATATTAAACGCTTCCTTAACCATAAGCTTTTCTGCTTTTGCTTTTTCTTCTCCTTCCAAACGAACACCTTCTCCTAATTCACCTGGTCCAGTCCGCTTAAGTTCACCGTTCTGATAATCCATATATCGCTTTTTCCGAAGAGAGAGCAAGTCGTCCGGCGTCTCCCAACTCGTGAAGGCATACCAGTTGCTGTAGATGTAATATATTGCAATAGCCGCTACTGCAAATAAGGCGACAGTCCTCAATTTAATCCTCTTGTAACGTGAAAATAATCTCATTATTGCTGTTACTGAAATATAATAAGTTTGTATTAGACACCTGTCACAAAGTTTCAGAAGTTCGCCATGCTCAATGACGTCACGCCAAGGGTCCATAACTCTAAAATATTCCCTCTATAGCAGACGACAGGCGCTTGGAAATTGCCACGTGTAATATCTTTTACAGATCAATAACCATAACGACCTCGATCCTAGACTTTTGTGATTCAGCAACACTGTACGATTATTCGTCCATGTCATTCATAGCCATACTATAGCTATCATAATTAATATATACAATGTCCCAAATTACTTTGATCGTATTGCCTGGGAGCAGAGACCATAATGAGTTTCTATTATATAATGGTCTCTGCTGGGAGAGGGTCTCTGCTGGGAGAGTGAGAATATGTTGCTTAGCATGCTTTTCGTTCGATGTTCAATTAATATTGTTTGTTGTTTAACGCCATACTCAGAAAGGTTAGAGCTGTATGTCAGCGGTTTGTACATAAACAAGTCTGAACCAGACAATCCAGTGACTGACATTCTATTTGGATTTAAAGGTAAACGTAATAATCCAATCAATGTGGCGATAATAATAATAAAAATATATGTTGTATTAATGTAATAAGAAAGCAGAGAAACTCAATTTTATATAGTTTCAAAAAGTAATAGTAAAATATTATGAAATTTCAAAATTCATTGCGTTTTCTAATTGTAACTATTCAAGTTTTCATTCTTTCTGGTCACCCTTCCATTTACTTTTTAGAAATGCTATAACTGACTGACTGTATATGTGCCTTGTATGTATGTGTACTGTATATAAGAGTACTGTACACTATGTATTTATATCAACACTATTCACTGTACACTTAAAATACTTTCAATTGGAGAACATGAAACTGCTGTAATTGTAACATAAAAATGAAGAATAAAAATAAAATAATAAATAATCCAGCCACTGACACCGTGAGTGAACCTGACCACCTGATCCCGTTAGTCGCCTCTTACGACAAGCATGGGTTGCTAACCCCGATCTTCACTGGTTCATGAGATAGCCCAGTGATAAAATCGTTCGCTCGTCACGCCGAAGACCCGGGTTCGATTCCACGTGGGTACAATGTGTGAAGCCCATTTCTGGTGTCCTCCGACGTGATATTGCTGGAATACTGCTAAAAGCGGCACAAAACTAAACTCACTCACTAATATCAGGTTTTGAAAAGGAGTTTGCATCTGCGAATGATCATGCACCTAGAACAGATTGTGAGCACAACGCGCATATCACGTGTATGAGCAGACGGTCCTTGGCTAAACGTCGAGTTAGTATGAAATAATTCACCTTCGCTTTTGTTTGGAAAGTGACGGTTGTAAGGGAAACGATGCACAGAACATGGCGTGGTGAGGCGTTAGGAATCTGAGACTTAAATTAGCAAAGGAGTTGCATGTACAGCCAAACAAACGGGACACGTAAGTAAACCCGTAGGTCTCATGTTTTTATGCATATAATCGGAGTCCCATACGCCCATATAGTTAGACACGTACACAACTATAGTCACTTATTAGACAAAGGAAGTCGGTTTCCCATAAAAGGAAACAGAGACATAAAATCGAGTTGTTTATTCACTTGCTCTGTTTACTATGGCATGTCAGAGCAATCGAGTGCGCTCGAACGTGTTTGTTTAGAAACATACGAGCATACGGTCTATAATGAAGATTCGCCTCGAGTGTCTACTTGGTTTAACTGAGGGGGCGTCTCAAACTTTGGTAAAACTGATTTGTGTTATTAAATGACTGACTGACTGACTGAGTTTAGTTTTACGCCGATTTTAGCAATATTCCAGCAATATCACGGCGGAGGACACCAGAAATAGGCTTCACACATTGTGCCCATGTGGGGAATCGAACCCGGGTCTTCGGCGTGACGAGCCAACGCTTTAACCACTAGGCTACCCCACCACCCCGTTATTAAATGAAAACACAATGCAAGGAAATTTACACTTTTAGTCAGAGGGGGACACATGTCAGTTCTCAGATTTCCACATTTGTGGAAGCCGAGGCAGCTGAAGGGGTTAGATCGCGGTATTTCTGGACTGGCGATCAGACGCCTCACTCTGAGTGAGGGTTCGAATCCCGGGTAGGTCTCAACCGAAAAAGTACTAGAATATGTACTTAACTGTGAAAGAGCAATGTCGAATATAAGAAATGTTACATCATTGCGGTATTGTTTAGTTTTGGAGCAGCTATAAAGGTTGAGTCAAGATCTGTGAAAGTGAGTGAGTGAGTTTAGTTTTACGCCGCTTTTAACAATATTCCAGCAATATCACGGCGGGGGACACCAGAAATGGGCTTAACACATTGTACCCACGTGGGGAATCGAACCCGGGTTTTCGGCGTGATGAGCCAACGCTTTAACCACTAGGCTACCCCACCGCCCCAGATCTGTGAAAGATGGAAAAGAGGTGTGAAATCAGAACATCCACTTCACATCTTAAAAGGGGCGGTGGGGTAGCCTAGTGGTTAAAGCCTTAACTCACGCCGACGACCCAGGTTCGATTCCTCACATGGGTCCATTTCTGATGTCAACTGCCGTGATATTGCTGGAGTATTGTTAAAAGCGGCGTAAAACTAAAATCACTCACTTAAAAGTGGCGGTGGGGTAGCTTAATGATTACGCCGAAGACCCAGGTTCGATTGTTCACGTGGGTACAATATGTGAAGTCCATATCAGGTGCAGCTTCCGTGATATTGCTGGAATTTTCTGAAAACTTGCCTCACTCGCTCAACTCTTAAAAATGGAATTGGTTCTCTTTCAATTATTATCATTCTAAGGATATAATTAATATTTCTTAACAATACCGATGAGTGTTAATTCAAGTTCAATACCTCCTGGAATAGTCTCCTTGAGTATTTTGAGATGTTTCTGAATATCGTGTGTCACACTGGGAACTGTTATATTGTCTTATAATCTCTTTTATCCCCAGGTGAAACAGAAGACCCTGATATGAAGAGGGCGTGTCAAAATATAGTTTGCTCCGGGACATATAGGGTGTTCACTCGTGAATTAACTGAGTTGGCCTACTGGTTGGTAGGGATTTGGCCATAAATCCAAAATTATATTGTGATATATCTTTATTGGGTGGGTTATGGTTAACCTCTTGTCTGTTTAATGCCGCACTAGGAATCGTCCAGTTTTATGACGGCAGTCGGTAGATAATCGAGTCTGGGCCAGACAATCCAGTGATTGATGTTATGAGTAACGTCCCACCTAATGAGAGATGTGACGTAAGCAGCGATGTGACGTAATCAACCAATTTACCAAGTCTGACCTCCAGGTCCAGATTGACGGGTGATTAGCAGTTGGATTGGTGGGGAGCCAAATTCCTCGGGAATCCCCACGTCGTTTTCAGAGAAGTGTGAGAGAGAGAGAGTGTGAGAGAGAGAGAGAGAGAGAGAGAGAGAGAGAGAGAGAGAGAGAGAGAGAGAGAGAGAGAGAGAGAGAGAGAGAGAGAGAGAGAGAGAGAGATGATTTTCATGGAATACCATGTACAATGTGAAGCCCCCCTAAAAATAATGTATAAGGTAATGTATAAGGTAAGTCACCCCTCACCCACCCCCGCGTGTGATATATAAATTAATCAGTACATGTGTACAATAGCGTGTCTCCGTCTTTTTATCATTATCTAATACTCTTTGGCCAGGTGCACGTGTATTTATTTTGAATACATATGTAAAACATGCAAATACGCTCAGATGCATAATTTCTCTACAGTGTATAAATTGTTAACGCATACATGCAAATAGAACGGTTATGACTATTATTAAATGTATGGCATACTGTGAAAGTGAACTTTGCAGCTGTTGTTATCATTATGTTCCAATTTCATCTGTAATCCTGGGTTCTCGGCCCGGAGTGCGGAAGGTCGCGGGTTCGATCCCCAACCGCGTCATACCAAAAGACGTTAAAATATGGTACTTGTTGGTCCCTGCCTGGCGCTCGGCATTAATGGGTACAACAAAGACTGGTCGGCTCGGAGTCAGTATAATGTGTCTGAGTGGGGTATTCATGCTTCACTGCGGCATGGTATCTCAGTGGGCTAGCACTATAAAACCAGCTTCAGTCTGGGCTAGTACAAGCAGCCGCACATACACATACACACGCATGCACGTCGTCATATGAGCGAAATATTCTCAAGCACGACGTTAAACCCCATTCCACCACCACCACCTGGGTTCTCGGAAGAACTAACTAGAACAAGAGGGTGTGTTTGATGAGGTTCTTTGTGACGATGTCATATTTAGAGATGACAAGACTTGACCTTATGGATGATCAACTTCTTTATTTTGACAATGGTGACGTTTCGGTATAGATTCTTATACCGTTTTCAAGCATATCTTGACATGTATAAGAATCTATACCGAAACGTTGTCAAAATAAAACAGTTGATCATCCATAAAGTCAAGTCTTGTCATCTCTATACCAACACCTTCCAGAATGCCACTCAAACAAATCAGATGTCACATTTGACAGATATGGGTGAGGTGCAGCACGTCAATTGATGCGACTTTCTTTGATCCATAACCCGAGCCCCTCTCTCTTACAGATTCTCTCTCCCCGTCTGTCGACATGTAAGTAACAAAAGTCGTACATTCCACATGAGACTGATGCGGCTTAAACCAGGAAGTATCGGTACATGTCACCAGCAATGTCACACGGATGTGAACGTCCCACTCCTGGAGTTGAAGAAAAAACATAATAGGCATATTTTTTCTATGACCTTAGAAACTCAGCTAAGGGACCGTTCATAATTTATGGCTAGGGATTGGGGTTTAGGGTTTGGTTTTGGTTTTGGTTGGGATTGGGGTTTTAGTTGGCGTTGGCGTATGGGTTGGGGTTGGGGTTTTAGTTGGGGTTGGGGTAGGGGGGTTTTAGTTGGGGTTTGGCTGGGGTTTTGGCTGGGGCTGGGGTTGGGGTTTTGGTTTGGGTAGGGGGTTTGGCTGGGGTTGGGGCTTGGTTGGGGGGGTTTTGCTGGGGTTGGGGTTTTGGCTGGGCTGGGATTTTGGTTGGGGCTGGGATTTTGGTTGGGGCTTGGGTTTTTGGCTGTGGTTGGGGTTTTGGTTGGGGTTGGGGGTTTTGGTTGGGGTTGGGGTTGGGGTTGGGGTTTTGGGCTGGGGTTGGGGTTTTGGTTGGGGTTGGGATTTTTGGCTGGGGGGGTTTTGGTTGGGGGTAGAGGTTTGGTTGGGGCTGGGATTGGGGTTTGGGTCTGGGATTGGGATTGGGGTTTTGGTTGGGGTAGGGGTTGAGGCTGGGGTAGGGGTTTTGGGTTGGGGTTGGGGTTTTGGTTGGGGTAGGGGTTTTGGTTGGGGTTGGGATTGGGGTTGGGGTTGGGGTTGAATTATAAATTATGAACGGTCCCTACTTATGTTTCGGTTAATTAGACTGAGAATTGTCACCATCAATGTCATACGGATGTGATCGTCCCGCACTTTCTGCACTTGAAGAATAAACATGTTACCTTTTTGACTTTGACAATTATGTTTTGATTATTTTAGACTGAAAATTGTGAGAAACAAGACATGTTACTGGTCTTCGCTAAGAAGAAAATAAGACGTATTTACGTGTTTTTGTTTGTTTCTTTTTGTTTTTTGTGTTGTTGGGTTTTTTAAAATGGCGTACGAGAGGGGACATCGATCGCTTCATTGAGTATAATTACAGAAGACAGCTTATTGCTTCATTGAGTATAATTACAGAAGACAGCTTATTGCTTCATTGAGTATAGAAAGCTTCTGAGCTTCAGAAACGACATTTTTAAAATGGAAAAAAGATGTCTTTTGCACACACAGCGACTGGGTTTGGTAAAATAGTCATCGATACACAGTGCAACGAGAAACCCAATAACTAATAAATAATCCGTAATTAATATGTAATATACAATCATAATATAATACAAAGATAATAACTTAACAAAAGACCAACGTTCCATCCTAGCACCGACAAAACAAATCGATTATCATCGTGAATTATTTGTTACGCATGGATCAATAAAGGGAGATAACTCTACTGAACGTATCTCCCAAAGCGTGTGACGCATGAATGAAATACTTGGCTGGCTTCCAATATAACGTTTCAAGCTGTTGTGCAATATCCAGTGAATGTAAACATTAGCAGTACTCACTAAACGAATGTATGAACACGACAAAACAATTTCTGTCTTTTGTTTTAAAGATTTCGCAGTTGAATTAACAGAGAAAATATTGATTTCTATACTGTACACAACTCGTTTAAATCGATCGATAATTTGATCAACATCAAAATTACGGACAGAGTGGTATGTTCGTATATCGATACTGGTTTGATAACATACTAACTTTATATGGTATACCATCAAACGTCAATCAGTTTAATGAAAAATGATTTCATATTGATCAAGCGTACTTGAGCATCGCTATACTCGCAGCAATATTTCGGAGCTGAAATTGGTCGGTTTCGTCTCGTTCGAAGCAATCCTGGTCGGTTTAAACAGACTCGGGCAGACATAAACCGGTTCTCCTGTATATAACGGGCGGGAGGTACTGCGTATTTTCACAGCGCTCATTTGTTCAAGAACGAACGTCAAATCTGTGTCGGACGCTTGAAGGAAATTGTCTGAAATGGATAAGTCAATTCCTACGTTTAAGCTGGTTCTAATCGGAGACGGATCAGTGGGCAAAACGACTTTTTGCAAGGTAAAATTATATATTTTTTTTGATAATTGTTTTTATGATTGTTAAGGACTTATACCGTCAACAGAAATGTTACTACAATAAACTGATACTGTACATCTATGTGCCCTCTTTGCTAGTTCGTACTATACATATTATATTTAGAATATGATACAGGTATATCTTCCTTATGTCTAGACTACAGTTATAAATTGTTTAACCTGTCAAATCTTATATATTAAAAATTGAAATGGCATTTACTGAAAGAAGTCCGTCGTTTAGTGCTTTCTGTTCTAAAAGTAATCTATCTCTATTCGTATTTTCATCCACGTAACTTTAGTAAACGCATATGTTTATTGTTATTGTTTGACGGATGATTCCCGTTACACACAGTACTGACACTCTCAGGCCTGTTTGTATGCAGAACATCCCACACAGGAAAAACCCACTCCTAACGTAACGTGAGCTTGAGTGAACAGTTAATGAGCAAGTCAACATTACAGCGATATCTATCAAAATTATTTCCTGCTTGTGGGACTCATTTGCATATTTATTGGATGGGTTTATGACAAATTATCCATTGTATGATAAAATTGTTTTATTATATTCTTAAGGGTGAAATACTGTAAATATTGGTGAAAATAAAAATGGTATTTTTACTGAGTAGAATATCACTTTTGCCTGGAACTACGAAATGCCATGAACTACGTTTTTGCCATTAACGAAATGATCGATGTCTCGATCATTTATAAACAATGATCAAAATATTATAAATAGAATATTTTGTTAATGTTGTCAAATATCATGTATATTTCATCGAGTGGTCTGACAAAGTTGATATGTTCACTCGTGGCGCAAAATATCCTCTATATATTTCCTGGGTAATTTCAACTAGTACTTTCTGGTTGAATGACGCAAAGCTAACAACAGTTGATCCTATCATAAATCATGTATATAGAGGATGGCAGAAGGTGGTTGATAGTGGCAGTGAGTGTGGTTTTACGCCGCTTTAAGTAGTCATGGGAATACGGGAATTACAA
The DNA here is from genome assembly GCF_003918875.1 of Haliotis rubra. Taxonomy (NCBI): domain Eukaryota; kingdom Metazoa; phylum Mollusca; class Gastropoda; order Lepetellida; family Haliotidae; genus Haliotis; species Haliotis rubra. Next base: position 244,156 of record NW_025765010.1, on the reverse strand, counting down.
TACAAGTATGATTGTAAACACAGGTTTGTTAGTTACATATTTTACCTTGAAATGAGGCTGCAAATGTACACAGCTCTAAATATCAGGTCCCCCTTGCGCAAATCGATATTGTCAGTCCTAAAATAAGGGTGGTACGGTGGTATTTTGGATATGGATAATATCGAAGTAAACGATCTTATCTGATTGAAATGTATCTAGTATTGAATACTGATAATACGAATACACATTCAAGCACTTAGTGAGTGAGTGAGTGAGATTACATTTTACGCGACATCGGCATTATTTCAGAAATATTGTGCCGACAGAAAGTCTGACTGACTGACTGAGTTTGGTTTTACGCCGCTTTTAGCAATATTCCAGCAACATCACGGCGGGGGACACCAGAAATGGGCTTCACACATTGTACCCATGTGGGGATTCGAACCCGGGTCTTCGGCGTGACGAGCCAACGCTTTAGCCACTATGCTACCCCACCGCCCCACGACAGAAAGTGATACATTAAGAATGAATATATTTATACTATGTAAAAACCTGTCATGGAGGGACAGTGTAAATAGTAAATTATCACAGTCCATATTTAAATCTAGTTTGAGATCATTTTACAAACATTCAATCATCATTCTACAACACAATATAGGGTACCATTCATGATTTATTGCTAGGAGGGTGATGATTTTTATGAAGCTTGTACAATGTGAATGACCCCTAAAATGTATGTACAAAGTAAATGACACCCCCCATGTCATGTACAAAATCAATGACCACCCCCTCCCATATTTTTAAGCATATTTTTTCAATATTGCCTTGAACAAAATTGCTGACCCCCTTATCTCCCCAGAACAAAATGGGTGACCCCCCTTGAGATCGTCACATCAAACACCCCCACCCCCAATAAAAGAGCGCCATAAATTATGAATGGTCCCTAAAATCGGGCAATAATAGATCTCCAGCAGCCACATTAATTATAGTTCCAGACAAACTAAGTAGTATTGACAAAGTCACACGTGGCTAGCGAACAGTGAATCTATTGAATTAATCCCGACAGTCATGGGCAATCATCTCTTTATACTTATTTAAAAGCACCTTAAGAGGCACTTACTATTGCCAAGAAGATTGGCGTGTGCGCGTCCGCGTGCCCGTGTGCGAGTGCGAGTGCGAGTTAGTTGGCTTTAATGCTGCCGTGAACAGTTTTCAAGTCATTCTCATCGGGTCGGTTTAATGAGGGTGGATGTGTTTCAGACGTTCATTTCTTTGATGAAAATTGGGATCAGGAGTATATATAGTTTTGAAAAAAAAGTAGGGGAACTTCATTTTTAATTTACGATTGAAAAAAATGGGAGATATATCGGAGTCAATCAATGTTGATATGATGATGGACTGGTTTATCTGGACTTGCCTGTTATAAGGATGTACTATGTGTTCATTTCTTACAACCTTGCCAGCGAGGTAGTCTGAGTTTGAATCTGGTCCCCTGCAACCCGACCTATGCCTGATCACGTTCCATGAAGCTTTACGACTGCTGGCTCCATAGTACATGTGCCTTGTGTGTCGTGACACTACTTTGTTTTTCATAACTATCATTTTTGTCGGCAGCGCCACCTGACGGGTGAGTTCGAGAGGAAGTACATTGCGACTGTGGGAGCTGAGGTCCACTCGCTGCTGTTCCACACCAACCGTGGTCCTGTGAGGTTCAATCTGTGGGACACTGCTGGACAGGAGAACTTTGGAGTGCTCCGTGACGGATACTACATTGGGGTAAGATGACTCGTCAGAGTGAGTGAGCTGGTGAGGTGAGGTGAGGTGAGTGAGTAGATGGGTGAGTGAATGGGTGTATGAGTGAGGGCGTGTGTGGTGTAACAAAGTGCTGAAACAAATGTAGATTAATTTGAGCAAGTTGAGTGAGTGAAAGAGTGAGTAGGTGAATGGGATTTGAGTGAGTGATTGATTGAGTGAGTGAGTGAGCTAGTGTCCGTGATTGTAACTTGGTGGTAAAGCAAATATTGTGGGTGTGAGTGAATGAGGGAGGCGTTGATGAGGTTGTAAAACAAATGTACAGAATTTTCTGGCAATAACCGATTGATGATTAAAGTCTTTGGGGGTTGTTAACTGGTATTCGCATGTATATTCTCACTACTATAATGGAAATACCACAGTGGGTAGCACTCAATGCTTGTCCAGGGAAGGTTCGTTGGTTTGTTGTTTAATGACGTACACAGCAATATTCTAGATTTATGGCGGCGATCTGTAAATACTTGAGCCTAGACCAGACAAACCAGTGATCAACAGCATAAGCATCGATCTACGCAACTGGGATGACATGTGTCAACCAAGCCAGCGAGCCTGAGCCCCGATCCCGTTAGTCGCCTCTTACGAGAAGCATAGGTTTCTTAAACCCAAGTTTAGCGCGGATCTTCATGGGTTTGTCCAGGAAGGGAATCTGGTGGTAACAACAGGCTGACCTGGGCCAATCTCCCACGACTCGAATTGTAGCTATTGCTATCAGCCACTGGTTTGTTTGGTCCAGATTCGACTCATGATGCTGAAATCTTTTAACTAATCCCTATATCCTTCATGTCTTCCGCAGGCACAGTGCAGTATCATCATGTTCGATGTGACGGCCATGACAACCTACCAACACGTTCCTGATTGGTGGAGAGATCTTGACAGGGTGTGTGGCAAAATACCCATAATGCTCTGCGGCAACAAGGTCGACGTCCGAGAACGGAAAGTCCGATCAAGGATCATCAAATTCCATCGCAAGAAGAACTTGATGTACTGTGACATCAGCGCAAAGAGCAACTACAATATCGAGAAGCCGTTCCTCAGCCTGTTGAGGAAGTTAGTGGGAGACTCCAAGCTGGAATTTGTGTCCGGGCCATGTCACCCCCCACCGGAGATCAGCATCGACAAGGATACTCTAGCCAGGATGGAAAAGGAACTAGAGGATGCAACTAACATGGCTCTTCCTGAAGACGATGACGATCTGTAGTGTTGCAATCTGCAACTGGTCACTGCACTGGCAGTCTTACACCAAGGCATTCGATACATGGGTCTTTGGTTAAAATGGTTGCATGGGTAGAAAATGACACAGATCCTGGGTAGCCCAGTGGTTAAAGCGTCCACCCGTCACGCTGAAGACCTGGGTTCATCTCGACATGAGTACAGTGCGTCCATCCTTGATACACCAATATAGCTGGAAAATAGCTCAAGTGGGGTGTAAACCAATACTCGTTCAACTGGCTGAACGAAACAGGGACAAGGCATTTCTTCAAGTGCCAGGCGTCATGCAAACGAAAAGATGAATTCTACGATCAGGACCAAGTCTACTTTTGTTCTGGTTTTGCATGTAGACAATAAAGTGGTGACATATCCATGACACAGACTGAGTATTCCTCCGCCTTGACTGATGGTTGTGATGGATCAGTCATGTTAAACATGGGTCTTTCGTTTCCTACCTCATTAGGAAACTCTTACCTTTCAATGAACACCTGGCTAACGGACTATTTCAACAAGCACCTGCTGTCCTGAGGAAACAGTCATCAGAAACACTAACGTCCTTGTTCTGAATTTATATTTACTGTGCAATTTGATCTGTCCATAATAGTTTCAAATGATGAATATTTTCAAAGGAAATTACTAAGAATGTATTTGTGTAAACTCTGTCACAGAAACATGAATTCCAAAATATCACCGATTCAATATTACAGTGATTGAAAGACGGTCTGTTCTGGCTTGGGTGTTCCCTTTCCTTCCTTGTTCTGGATTTAATATGAAATACATGCATGAAACTGAAACACTTGTGTTATTATTTTTAAACATTACTTGCTACATTGATATACATTCAAACTAAAATTTAGCAAGCAAATGCAGTGGTGTTTTAGGACTTTCTAGAACTTGCTGGGACTGCGAAGTTGCCCCAGTCACGTCCATATTTAAACAATGTTGTGGATGAGTTGGTCCGAACAGTCGAATCAATTATTATTATTCTTCATCAAATCAAATATTATTATTCTTCATCAGTCCTCAAGGCTCCCCTTTAATATTGTACGTGGCATTAAATTTGCATGCCTCAAAATGTCATGATATACAGGTCAGGGGTGGAAATAACTCAAAAATTGATAGTGTACTCCGGTACAGTGGCACATGTAATGTCACTTGCCCTGGTAATTTTCCCACTATACCGACCGTTTTATTGCTAATTTTTTTAAATAAACAACATAATTAAACTTGGAAAGTCAACTGGACACCGGTACAGTGTGATATACAAATTTGCTAGCCCCACAGAAAAAACACTGGACTCGGACGTCTGGGCAATGGGTTATTTCCACCCCTGCAGGTCATGTTAACTTGTGAGTCAATGAGTTGGCTTTAACATCTGGGTTTTACCCTGACTCTGGTTATCAGCTTTAGGTGTCCTTGTACTTGTAGGCAATGCGAGGGTCCTGTGAAGTAACACCATAGAGAACTGTATGTTTTGATAATTTCTTTAGAGCCTGGAATGAATCATTGATCATATGGACTGGTGGATGAAATGATGCAGTAACTGCTCTGAAAGAAACAACAAAAAATAATATTGTGCATCCCTCAGGTTGCAGTGAATTTTTCCTGCGTCCATTCTCTACATTTGTATCGATTCATGAAACTTATGTATTGTGACATCCCTATTGGCGAGTCAGTAACTTGATTTAATGCTGCTTTGAACAGTATTCCAGTTACTTCTCACCAGGCCAGCACAATGCAAGAGGAAAGGCTGAAGAGATGCAGGTCTTAACCCTTTACATTACGACTTAAGTTAGACCCACAACACAGGAGTGAGTGAGTGAGTGAGTATGGTTTTACGCCGCTGTTAGCAATATTCCAACAATATCATGGCGGGGGACACCAGAAGTGGGCTTCACACATTGTACCCATGTGGGGAATCAGCGGTCTTCAGCGTGATGAGCCAACGCTTTAACCACTAGGCTACCCCACCGCCCCCCACAAAACAGGAAGACAATAATCCCGACAAAACATGATTTGAATTCACTGTCATAGCTTCCTTACATATCTAAGAGATGCAACTGTTTGCATCTTTGCCAAGCACTTCTGGTGCCTTAGATGATATGAAATACTGGCAACTAATAATCATTAAAGGCTTTGCAATATAAATAAAGGCAATATAAAGACAAAACAAAATATATGCAATATATTTGTATATAATATATACCATGACACAATATATTCAAATCAATAAATGATATCCATAAAATAAATTCACAAAGATTTAGACATCCACAAGTTCCAACCCTTGTCCTGTTACCAGCAGGATTGAGCAACATGATGGATTGTAAGATTCATTTTTTCTATTTCTTTCCATCCTGACAAGTTACAGTAACTGTTATGAGGTGTGTAACCTAAAGACAAATAAAGAGGAACAATTTGTATGGATAGACAACTTTTGTTTTGCAATAGATGCAAAATTTGGTGTAGATGATAACACCGTTATCAAAGGTTAGCAGTGTTAGTATCTACACTGAAACGTTGCATCTACTGCAATAAAGAAGTTGTTTATCTATAAACATTGTTCCTCTTCATCATACAGCTTCTAAATGCCACTTACAGAAGTTAAAGACAAATATACTTGAAGAAACCTAAGGGAACGGGACATATCACATGGGCCTAGTTAGACCATTTGCAGGAATGAATTACAGTTTTGATTATCATCTCAAACATATTCAACAGTGACAACACGCCATCGTGACTTCACTGGCTTGTATACTGACTGACTGACTGAGTTTGGTTTTACGCCGCTTTTAGCAATATTCCAAGCAACATCACGGCAGGGAACACCAGAAATGGGCTTCACACATTGTACCCTTGTGGGGATTCGAACCCGGGTCTTTGGCGTGACGAGCCAACGCTTAACCAATAGGCTACCCCACTGCCCCGCTTGTATACACTATGTAACTCCATACTTGCAAATCTAAACAGCAGTTTTCGGTATTTTTACCAATAGCCATGCCATGGTCTGTTTCTCAGAAGATGGCAGGGACATGGTATAAATGGCAATGTTTATCACTTGACAGTATGTGACCTTGGAACCATCAGCTCATCACTTCGCTTGATTTCAACGGAAGAGTTAACAAAGCCACCACTCAAACCAAAGGGAAGTAACTCTGGAGTTGTTCATGCAGCAGTTCACCCACACTGCTGATTGGAAATTTAGCTGTATTAGATTTCTGACTCATGATTTATGTTGCTTATTGTAATAGGAGTATCAATGATTAGCAACTGTTTATTAATTTTGAATTTCTATGAATACTGTACATTCACAGGGCAAACAAGTGCAATACACTGATTGGGTTTTATGCCCCTTTTAGCAATATTCCAGCAATACCACGGCGGGGGACACCAGAAAGAGGCTTCACATATTGTGTCTATGTGGGGTACTGAACCCGGTTCATCGATGTGACATACAAATGCTTTAACCACTAGGCTACACCACCGCCCCTTGATTGTTTGATACATCATTACACTCCTACACTGCAGGGCCTTATTCAAATACACCTATATGGCAGCGGTCTGTAAATAATCGAGTCTGGACCACACAATCCAGTGATCAACAGCATGAGCATTGACCTGCGCAATTGGGAACCGATGACATGTGTCAACCAAGTCAGCGAGCCTGACCACCCCATCCTGTTAGTCGCCTCTTACGACAAGCATAGTCACCTTTTGTGGCAAGCATGGGTTGCTGAAGACCTATTCTACCCCGGATCTTCACGGGGTCCAAATACACAGGTAATGGAGGGACATAGTGTATACAAATGTGCAAGATTAAAGATTGTGGCAATATTTAGCTTCGGGGACAACATCGCAGACTGCATTGGTTAGGTCATCAGCGACTTCATGGTGGTCACATGCGGTGTATGGTGGAGTGGTCATTGTGTTGGTCAACGTTGTCGAGATGCTCCCACCAGCCAAACAGGAACTTGTCTGCGACAAGACGGAACCAGGGGGTGAGAAGGATCCCTTCAGCATCTGCTTTTGCTGAAAATTCAAACAGTCAATGAGTGAGCATGGATGTATGCCTCGTTTAGCAACATTCAAGCAATATCATAGCGGGGCTACCAGAAATGAGCTTCATATATAGCACCCAAAAAAAATAATCGTGTACACTTTAATCATCAACTGTTGCACGTCAGCATTCAACTTCATTTTTCATCAGGCATGTGTATCCCGTGCACGACGTGATAGTGGCTGTTCCGTTTCTGCGGTTTCACCCCGCTGTGACAGATAACAACTTTTGCGTTTTCAATGATGATAGTTTCTTAAAGAACTTTTTTGGTGGAGTCCGGAAAATTTTCAAATATAAGAAAGCTGTTGTGTATTAGTAAACGATACTATTTATATTTATGTGGCAATTTTGTACAATGATAAAATTTGCAATTCATCGGTCCGTTTCTGACTCAAACGGACTGAAGTAGGCTCCAACATTGCCCTTAACAGTCAATGAAGTTTTAATAAACTTAAGTATGATTACATCGGAAAAAATAACAAAGCCAGTGTTCACGAATAGCATCAGACCCTCAGACAAATCCGGCAGATTTGCCAACGGTCTGATGGAAGTCCAACCCCAACGTCCAACTGTATAGTTCACAATGACTTTGACTGAAGTTGTTACATGTGACATGTCATACTTGTTTGCTGTTTATATAGTTTACATTTGTTAATAATTTCAATGCCAATTTTAAGAAATGTTTAATCTGAACTTTTAAACACCATTCGTGACCACTGCAAAGCACAGCATAACTGAGCACGATAATACAGTTAATTACCATACTAAATTATCATTTACAGTGACTGATTGACTTGTGGCTCATGCTGTCAGTCACTGGTTTTGTGAGAGTGATTGGTTTTATGCCGCTATTATAATATCTGAACCAGCAATTGGCTGTGAACAATGTTATTGAATGTGAGTCTTCGGAATGACAAACGTACATTTTGACCAAGAGGCCAATCCACTATCTCTTATTTGTATATGATCCCCTAATTCTATTGATTTAGTGACCTTAACATGCTAGTGACATTTAAAACTATTTTGATAAGTAAAATAACCTCAAATTATTTTTGATGGATTGAAACATATTGACTGTATTTATTAAGAGATGTGTGTGGCCCTGTGCGTAGAGCTCAGATCACGAATCAGTTGAAGTCAAACAACGTCAAACTTGGACAGTTCTTGGATGGGTGACTGTGTTTGGCAGCTTGACTCCTGAGAGTTTCTAGGATGTTAGTCCTGCCCCATAACAAAGCACATGTGATTCATGTGGTCTCACCATAGGCAAGTGAGTTTGTTCAAAATTGCCTCTGTTCACCCAGCAGAAAATGGGTACCCGGTTGGATAAAGTCATTTGACTATAACCTTCTAATGCCTAACAGGCAGCTTGGGTTATCCGGGGTAATAATCAGATTCTGATTACAGCGTCCCGTGAGCAACTAGTCAGATGGATACTAGGCGCTATATAAATGAATTATTATTATTATTAAAGTCTTAGATGTCAAATCAAGCTATCTTCTAAGCACTACAGAATTGCTCCACAAAGCATATATGGTGCTGCAACAGTCAAAGTAAGGGAGTTACAACCAGCTTAGCACTCTGATCACTTTGTGGGACACACCGGAAAACCAGCAAGGACTATATGTAACTCAAACAGCAAATACTTCACATGGAATTCACAACATAGATGGCGACAAACCTATTAATTCTTTCAAATCCTGTTTACTGACAAACTTGTAGTCCTTTACTTCATTCTCATTAGGAACTACGTCAACATCTCTCTGTGACAACAAGATGTAGTCGATCTCGTGCTCCCCCCACGTCTTGTCGTCGGGCACGTTGTTGGAGCGGTAGTGAATTCTAGTGAGGTAGTGGAAGCCGTCAACAGGCACCTGCAGGATAAGGCAAATTCCTTGATAAATATATCAGCAAAATTATGACATAATAATTCTTCCTCCGTAGAAACATTCTATTACGTTTTCAAAAGCCGAGGAAGAATATATTCTGATAACTTGTAACATGGTTGTAACATGAGTGAGTGAGTGAGTGAGTGAGTGAGTGAGTGTGTGAGTGAGTGAGTGAGTGAGTGAGTGAGTGAGTGAATGATTTTATCGCAGCTTTGTGTAACAATCAATTCTTTTCAAAGAAACAGGATTCCTGCATAGTACCCACATCCTTGTCATGACCAGCTAATGCTCAAAGCACTTAAACTACACCAAGGGAGGCAATGTCTATGGAGACTCAAGCACACATTTATTCAGCATCAAGATGCTGCACTGTGTGACTTACACATATTGTACCCATGTGGACAATCAAACCTGGGTCTTCGGTGTGACACGTGGATGCTGTAACTATGGTACACTACAGTTGTTTCAAGGACATAGTCTGAGAAACATTCACAATTGTTAGTCAAGCATTTGTCAACTGAAATTTGGAATTTCCATTGCCCATTTACAGACTACCACTGTAATGCTTAACTGCTACAACTGTCTAACTTATGGTTTTTTCGACAGCAATCACAGAGCTGGGAACCCCATGTTTCAGACAGTGGTTACTTGTAATTTCTTCCTAGTCCTCTGTTCTAATATGGCCCTTTCATGGTAATGATAGTTTCAGGATTGTGATAATCAGATTTTAGTTGTTTTGTTTCAAAAGTGATCATTCGCCAAGCCTCGGTTATTTCCACTGTCTTCGGAAAACTAGAACCCTTTCCACTCGCCATGCTTAACTGCACAAACAACTCTTATAGACAGAACTCAGTCATGTAAATGTCGGATCAATGGCGTCTCCATTGACAGCGGCTAAGCTAGCCATTAAGTGTCTTGTGTGTCACATCAACACAAGTTCCTGGCAGAGGAGAGATATTTGTGACCCAACATTTGCTTGTTTTAGTCAAGTTGATGTAACACATGTTCTGATTGGACAGAAAGAAGGGAGATAACTTGTGTTGACATTTTTTGCCGCTAGGGGATTTTACGAGAATCGGGAAATATGACTGTCTTAGAACAGAGGTCCGTAGGAAGATATGACAAGTAACCTCTGTGGGAAGAGAATGGGGAAACCCATACCTCAACATTTAGAAAATGTCTCCACATACAAAACTATATGGTCATCGTGATTCCCATATTTACAAGACTATATGGTCATCATGATTCCCCATATTTACTATACGGTCACTATTCCCATTTACTATATGGTCATGTGATTCCCATATTTACAAATCTATATGGTCATGTGTTCCCATATTTACAATTATATGGTCATCGTGATTCCCATATTTACTACTATGGTCATCGTGATTCCCATATTTACAAATCTATATGGTCATCGTGATTCCCATATTTACAAGACTATATGGTCATCGTGATTCCCATATTTACAAGACTATATGGTCATCGTGATTCCCATATTTACAAGACTATATGGTCATCGTGATTCCCATATTTACAAGACTATATGGTCATCGTGATTCCCATATTTACAAGACTATATGGTCATCGTGATTCCCATATTTACAAGACTATATGGTCATCGCGGATTCCCATATTTACAAGACTATATGGTCATCGTGATTCCCATATTTACAAGACTATATGGTCATCGTGGATTCCCATATTTACAAGACTATATGGTCATCGTGATTCCCATATTTACAAAACTATATATGGTCATCGTGATTCCCATATTTACAAGACTATATGGTCATCGTGATTCCCATATTTACAAGACTATATGGTCATCGTGATTCCCATATTTACAAGACTATATGGTCATCGTGATTCCCATATTTACAAGACTATATGGTCATCGTGATTCCCATATTTACAAAACTATATGGTCATCGTGATTTCCATATTTACAAATACTATATGGTCATCGTGATTCCCATATTTACAAGACTATATGGTCATCGTGATTCCCATATTTACAAGACTATATGGTCATCGTGATTCCCATATTTACAAAACTATATGGTCATCGTGATTCCCATATTTACAAATCTATATGGTCATCGTGATTCCCATATTTACAAGACTATATGGTCATCGTGATTCCCATATTTACAAGACTATATGGTCATCGTGATTCCCATATTTACAAGACTATATGGTCATCGTGATTCCCATATTTACAAGACTATATGGTCATCGTGATTCCCATATTTACAAGACTATATGGTCATCGTGATTCCCATATTTACAAGACTATATGATCATCGAGATTCCCATATTTACAAGACTATATGGTCATCGTGATTCCCATATTTACAAGACTATGTAAAACCCAGCATGCAGGAACACCTCTTCCTTGTTTAGTAGGATAAATGGTTGGTGACAAAATGCAAGATCTGATTGTACTGAGATTTGAATTTCACCTGTTCTGGCTCAATGCCAAGTTCATGTTTGAGTTTCCTCTGAGCGGCTCTGCGGACTCCAATGGCTGCTGCCTCCTCCAACTCTCCCGTCACATTCAGGGGGTGGCTGCAGCATGTGTTGGTCCAGTGACCTGGAACCAGGATGGAAGCTGTACTCAACACTGCCTTAAAGGATATTCTTCATTCTAAAATCGCACACAGGTTGGCATGTCACAACGACCTGCCGAATTCCATATATTGTACAACATGTTCGAATATCGACTGACAGACTAGCTACCACTCACATGATTTGATCTGCCAATATTAGTGTCGATCTAATAATGTTTCGCGGTATTTTGTTTCCATGATATCAAAATGTCTGAGCAGACTTAGCAGCAGTTATCTGCTGCTCAATACTATGTGAAGAAGATGGCAGTGATCGCCGCCAGGCCAGCATTTGTCTTTTCTCTTTTGGAATAATCCCTGCTAGTGAAAAATGGAGGTGTGGTTTCTTTGAAGGAGATGAAGCCATGTTTCGCGCGTGTCTGTAAATATTTACCATTTGACACCAAAACGCCATATGATTGGCCGTGCCACATCCAACTTGCCGAATAACTAGACCAGGCTCTACACACTCACAACACGCGCCAATTTGTACCGTTTGTTGAATTTGATTAATCACTCTAGTCGAGACGATACAACTCCGTTGAATTCGGCACATTGATTCGATGGGCCGACCCATGTGAGTCCGCCTTTACTTCTGAACCAAGCAAATAACTATACATAAAAAATGTCACCGCTGCAACTATCAGTACTAATGTTCATCCACAACCCATACGATACCACACAGCAAAAACTTTTCTGTGTCATCTCAATACAAACTGTTTTCGGCTGCTGTTGGTTGCTAAACCATTGGTGACACTGTATGCTGACAGACTGTTGACCAGTCATTTTGCCCCTACCCTAATTATCTCCCCTTTCACAGTCATGTGATTCACACCAGATCACATGATCTCAATCTAAACATTACTCCTGAACTTAATAATAGCAATTTAGCTGCACAAAGAAACTGACCTGAATGTCTTTCAATACTAAATATATCAACATAAATATGTAAAGATATCATTAGAATCTGTAATTTACTTACAAAGTGTAACCCCAAATACAACACGTTACTATATAACACGTGTTGTGTAGTCATAGCTTCGGCTATGGGAGCCATGCCAGTTCACATTTATCAGAGGAGTACACAAAGTACTGCCACTTGTCTGACTTCCATTTTGTGGAAGCCATGGTCGCTGAATAGATTAGATCGATCGAATCCCAGAAGGACTCAGCCAAAAAGGTACTAGACTCTGTACTTTACTGAGAAAGTGAACGCCTAAATATAACATCCATAACATTTGACCCTTTTCCAGAGGCATAGGAAATGCAAAAAAATTGTAATGCAAATTGTAACACCCTGATGATTGGACCACCATGCTTGCCACCTGAGATACACAGAGATGCCTACCTGGAAATGTAATCTTTGCATCTGACCTCTGTTGGATGAGAAGTTCTCCCTGCTTGTTGAAGAGAAACATGCTGAACGCTCGGTGAAGCATACCTGGAATAATAGGATTATCTTCTCACAGCCTCATTTAAACCATATCTTTCATAAACCATATCTCTGGTGAAACGTGTCTGTGTCGAGATCTGACAACACAGCAGGTCGTGTCAGCAAGTTCACATCTAAATTTTCTGGACAAGTGACTGAAGCTTTCAGACAGCTGATTTCTTTATCTTGAAAATGAAAATAATCAAGAAAATCCATATGCGAAAAAACACTGCCATATTATTATTTTCTTTTGGATGCTGTGTACATAATGTTGTTTGTGCGTGTTGGGGCATCTAAACATGCTAAACCCAAAGACAGACACTATAGAAATGAAAAATTGTCTTAGAAAGCTAACATATTGTCTTTTGAGAAAGCTAACCCATCACCTGTCACAACTGCCTGCAAGGGGTCCTCAAACACAAAGGTATCAGACTTGACTTTCAGACTTGACACTGGTATGACTTGACAAAGTTCAGACTTGACACAGGGTTCACCTGTCACAACTGCCAGACTTGCAGACAGGTATCAGAGGGTCAGACTCACATCTTCAGACAGAGACGGGTATCAGACTTGACACAGACGGGTATCAGACTTGACACAGACGGGTATCAGACTTGACACATCAGACTTGACACAGACGGGTATCAGACTTGACACAGACAGGTATCAGACTTGACACAGACGGTATCAGACTTGACACAGACGGGTATCAGACTTGACACAGACAGGTATCAGACTTGACACAGACGGTATCAGACTTGACACAGACATCAGACTTGGACAGGTATCAGACTTGACACAGACGGGTATCAGACTTGACACAGACGGGTATCAGACTTGACACAGACAGGTATCAGACTTGACTCAGACTTGACACAGACGGGTATCAGACTTGACACAGACGGGTATCAGACTTGTGTAAAAGACAATATGACTATTTTAGTATTTACTTATTATTTTTCCCAAAGCAGCATTAACTCATTCAGCCATGTTTGCATGTCAGTACATTCTCTGGTCATCAGAATTTTTCTTAATTTTGCTCTCAGTACCATGTGAACCCAGTCTTTTCCAAACACATAGAGAGAACATTAAATATCTAACACACTAACCACTGGGCTACCCTTATAACAGGGTCAGACACAGCCACTTGTCTGTTGTGCTAGTTTGAGAAAAATGAAAATATATACAGACTATTTATTTTGTCCCCATATCTTGTTAATAATCTTTTTATATAAACCCGCCTGAAATGAGTCATGGTCAAGATGGATACTACCTACTGTGTCCCTCACTTCTAAACCCAACAAGTTTGGGCCCACACATTTGACACCCAGTACCTTAACCACTCACCTTCATCAATATTCTTCAGCAGGTGACATGTTTTCTTGGAGGCTGAGCCAATATTTTTATCATTCCTATCTACAAGGATGCATTCTTCTTGTAGCAACTTCAACTGTGTGTCATCCAGCTCTCGATCACTGTTTGCCATTGTTGCAGTGTGAGCAAAATATCTGCAAAAGAGATTTGAAGCAATTCATTTTTCAAATTTCTTGTCATTAGCAAATTCAACATTTGAAACAACAGAGAAAATAAACAATATATTTATTCCACAGAACGAATTTATAGACTGAGTATAAAACTGTATCAAATAATAAAAATACTCAGTATATTAGTTCCAATTTACAATCACTTAAGCTCCATGAATTGAGCTGAAACTTCAAAATAACATCAACAGCTCCATCACTCCAATCTCCACCAGCAGAAAATTTCTATTGGATGTGTAATTTAGCATTATGCCATTTGAATGGGGCTCATGATCAAAACGGGCCGGTGGGGTAGCCTAGTGTTAATAAAGCATTGGCTCGTCATGCCGAAGACCCGGGTTTGAATCCCCATATGGGTACAATGTGTGAAGCCCATTTCTGGTGTACACCGCCGTGATGTTGCTGGAATATTGCTAAAAGCGGCGTAAAACCAAACTCAGTCAGTCAGTCAGTCATGATCAAAACCAGGTTATGCCAGTATATGTTGAGGGTATTTATCAAAATGGAAGACCTAACATGAAATAACCATATTTTAGAGATATTAACGAAATAGAGTTATTCTATACAAGAAGTTTGTACTAACCTGTACATTATTTGGATGTACAGTGGTAAACAATAACAAATTAAAAAATAAAAAGCGATAAATAAAAAGAAAGCCTACTTGTTTCAAACTAAACCATGTCACAGGGAGTCTCCATCAGATCTCCACTAAACCACAGTACTACATACAATGCTGGCAGTTGGTAGATATCCCTGGATAACAAATTCCTCCTCCGTATACCAAACATCAATGTTATGTAGACTGGTTGTCTACAGTGTTCAATGACAGAAAATAATCCGTAACAGATGACTCATCATGTGATGAGTGGCTAACAGTGAACAACAGGGTCAGTAATAAAATGCAGATGAATCTAATTAATGTACAACCATATGTTGCACTCATACTGAGTACTTTTCTTTGCATCACATACTGATTCAATTTGTATTTTCTACCATCTATGGAAGGATGAGTTTCATTATGTTGATCAAGCAATTACTATTGCTTATTGTCCTCTTCCTATAGATGACACTATTCCTATATTTGTTTGAGTTTTATGCTTACGTGTTGGATTACAGATTTTGTTTGAAGATAAAAGCCTGAGAAGGGAATAAAAACAATAAAAACAGCTGAAATCTGCTTTTGACTAGAAATTATTTTAAAAACATTCACTCTGCTGGAAGTGAGAGTGTTTAGGGTTACTGAAGGCCAAATCTAACCCGGATCTTCACGGGTTCACTCTGGAGGAAAATATTTTTGGACAGATCAACATAAAATCATAGTCCAGCATATAACTTTGGCTGACTTTGCCCTATACCAAGGTGTGCTCGATGTAGGCATTGGCTGGAATCACAATTTATTTACATGAACTACATTAGTTCATATGAATAAGCTTCATTATTCCAGCCAGAGTTCAGAGATAAAAGCGTCACAACAGCAAAGCGTCACCTGGTGAAAACGGCACCATTTGGACATAGCGGAACCTCGACTTGGCAAAACGGCTACAAATCTTATGAGCGAAAGCGGCACCAACTAAAACTAGTTTGTTATAAGATAATCGGATTGCAGAATGTTTAGATAGTAAATACATCTACTATAATGTTGGAACTATCAAAATTTAAGAACAAGGATGTATTTTTTATTTTCATGGATATGATGTGAAAACTACTTTATACAGTAATAGTGACATTCTGAACTCATTACACCAGTTCATTACTAAAAGTAACCCGGTTCCAGTAATTATCAAATCTACATATATATTCAATGTAAGGCAAGTTTTATATAACTTGATTTTCTCTGACTGCTCATTTCGTTGCTAGGCATAACCAACATATTTATTATTCAATCATTTATCTGTTATTTTGTCACAGTATTTTTCTTTTGTTGTCAAATTATTTCAATTATGTATCCAGCTATTGGAACAATGTACTGGAGCCTATCCAGGTTTCTTTGATGAAATAAAAAAATATGTTTCAACCAAATACATGTACTGTGTCGACAGTGATTGGAAGTGGGCATCCCACAGCTGATAATTGGATTGCACAATATTTAGAATGTTTAGTGTGAAAACATCAGTTTACCTTTGATGTTTTAAGTACATTTACTCAACTGAAATCGCCCAGTGTCAAACTCAGTGTCAAAATGAAATTGTATTTAAAACGCACAAATGTACCCATTGTCTACCGTCGCCGAAATACCTTAGTTGTGCGTGCACGTTAAATAAAGCAAATAACAACAACCCATTGTTTGTTAGTTTTTATGTTTTGGGGGATTTTTTTTCTTTTTTGGGTATACATAACATAATATTTGTTCTGAATATACATAACATAAATTATGCAAGCTTATTGATGTTTCATTTTTCATATTTTACCATTTTTATTAGAAATTTCCTGAAATTGTGTCACTGCCGTTACGAAATTTGTAATTTTTGAAAAGAAAAAATCCAAAGTGTCTTGTTTTACAATATAACATGCCGTCTTGACGCATCCTAGCCAA
Organism: Haliotis rubra; assembly: GCF_003918875.1. Lineage (NCBI taxonomy): Eukaryota > Metazoa > Mollusca > Gastropoda > Lepetellida > Haliotidae > Haliotis > Haliotis rubra. The sequence goes on along the minus strand of NW_025765010.1, from coordinate 227,092 downwards.
ATTTGTAAAATAAATATAAAAATATCATGCATTTAATACGTCTCCCATCCACTTCATGTTGTCTTTACCCATAGCTTTCATAATAAGGTTTGTATACTGTACATTAGAAGGTACATAGATACCTTTCTGTCATTACTACATCTAATGGCATTAGTAATGTGTTTACCTGAGTCTGCTGAATGAAATGTCTGATGCCTTCTGATTAAACGCCGCCCTTGACCTCTTCGCCTGTGGTCTCACCAGAACTTTCAAAAACGAATAAGCACTCTTCGTTCTTATCAAGTTTCGCATGTTCAGAGTATATTCATCGGGTGACAAGGTGGGTTGGTGCTTTCGCGATATCTGCTTGGTTAAATTCAGTGGACTGATACTGCGGTTATGTCTAAAACAAGCATTTAACGAATTAAGAACAATTTGTTCACAAATTTCAAAGATTATATTTTGAATAATAGCTTATAATACATAGCTGTATGTGCTAATTTATTTCTCCTACATGAAATAATTATCAATCTTGTCCCTGCAAACACAACACAAATAATAATATATTTACTATTTCGTACATGAGTTATATTTTAATTGAACTCGTTGTTTACAATATTTTTGGTTGTCGCTAAAGCACGTGTTCCCAAACTAGAAAAGCCTCATCACAAACATTGCCAGATACATATGGGGAATTGTTAAACGAGGATAAACTGAAGTTGACCAGAAGTAAGCTGTAAGCGTTATGGGTTGAGATATTTATTTATTTAATTTAACAGCATACCGTATGTGGCATTTTCAAAATGGCCGCGCCCATGAAATAAGTGTTGCACAACTTTAACCCAATATTTTTTCTGGTGCAATCATCTAAACAGGGGATATATAACAGAAGAATCATCCAGCAGTCAGCAGAGAGGTAGGTCAATTAATGCTTTATGTTTCGATCGTATATACAGCAGCGACATTGAGAAGATTTCACAATCCACACGACACAGTGACACGGATCTACCACCACCATCAGGCCCAAGCAGATGGTGATGACATTTGACAGTTTGAGAAAACCGAATATACTAGTGTTTCCTACATGGCATCTGCAGACATTATCCCGTTCAGTCTGAACAGTTTCAGACGTAGAAAACCCAAAGCGGTAAGACATTTATCAAGAACATGTGACTCGATTCTCACAGTCACATACTCTGTCAGTGTCAACATGGTCAGGGCGGTGGGGTAGCCTAGTGGTTAAAGCGTTGGCTCGTCACGCCATGGTGGTTCAGATCTGGGTGCTATGTTGAAGCCCATTTCTGGTGTTTGCCATAGTTGCTCAGAATATTGCTAAAGAAGCCTATTAAACTCAATCATCAGTCAGTCAACATGGTCAAACAATGGTTTGATTTTTATGATGAGACAAACAAACTTCTTAGGCTTATACTTACAATGATACTTGGCATGGTGACAGATCTGTTGCTATATTGACTGTGTTTGCCGTAGTGCTCAGAATATTTCATAGATGGGATTATTAGTATGATGTAACTACCACAATGGTCTGATTTTTCATTTGTTAAAAATCTTTACCGAGTCACTGTGTTTCACAAACAGGACATTTTCCAGCCTTAATTGGTGTTCATACTATTAATGGTGAGATTTGTTTCCAATTCGTTAGTTTGACCAGGGAGTATATAACGAAGTGGTCACTCCTCTAAAAGTTACTACCAGTGTAGCCAATATGGCAACAGCGTAGTTTTTAAGATTGAGTCCGGTTTATTTTCAACAGCTGATTACATTCACTGAGTGTTGTGACAACTGAAAACCTACATAAAGAGGATAAGTTACCTCTTCTGTCACTTCATTTTAAATCAAATAATTGTTATTAGTGTCAGTATTAGTACAGTAGACTTGTAGTAAAGTTTCAAGTCGGCATGTTGTAGCTCACTGGCTTCAATTCTCCGTACACAGTGAAGAAAGACTAAATTCTATCGCTAAAAACTTCTTTCTTCACATATTCGTATAATTTTTAGAAGGGAAATATACCTTTAGTTGAAAGGTGTTTGCAAGTAATAGTGATAGTTTTATAACTAAAAAGAATTGTTAGGGTGTATTTGAGGTGTGTGCAAAATATGACATATTTGAGATCTGCCATTGAAATACTACAGGAAATATGGTTTTTGAGTGTTTCTAGTTATTGTTCTAAAACATCTTTCACATACACCTTTAATTTTTATGAGGGAATATACCATCAGGTGAAAGGTGTTTGCAAGTAACAGTGATAGTTTTATAATTTAAAAAATTGTTAGGGTGTATTTTGAGCGTGTGAAGAAATACGACATATCGCTGATCTGTTCTGAATCTGATCGCCATTGATGCTTGTGATGCTTGTGATGTTGAGTGTTTTAGTTCTAAAACTTCTTTCTTTCTTGTTGAGCTTAGTATTTGACAAAACTGGAAAGCGTGTTTACAACGGCTTTGTGATAGTTCTAAACTTTCTGTTTTGAGGGGTGTGTGACAGTGTCAGTCAGTTAACATTCTGTCAATGTCCATGCCATTCCACACATGCAATAAGATATCTGAATTAATTACTAATGCAAAATATGTCTCAAAGTAGATTTTTAAAAAAAGGACAGCTGATGTTAACACATGTGTTCCAGCGATAGTTTTCGCATTCTTTAACATGTTTGGGGAGGGATGGTCGTAGTGTATCATTTAGTGTATCATTTATTCTTTCTAATTCATTCACATATGTATTTCTTTCTTTTTGTTCTTTTCTTTATTTCTTTCATTCATTCGCATATAATTCTTGCTCTTCATTCATTCATTCTAAAATTCCGACTGATACAATAAACTGGCTGAAGTACTGTTAAACGCAGCTGAAGTTGCGCTGGGAACGAACCAAGTCACTGTGTGCGTTGGAGCATGACGAGGCACACGCTAATTAGTACAAATGGTAAAGAAAGCAAGCGAGTGACCTATCCCTGTTGTAGATTATCCCTGGTTTGACTGATATACATCTTAAGATTTTTGTCACCTATATGTGGGGTAGCCAGGTGATTAAAGTCTCTCTCATCTCTTTGAACATGTTGAAGACCCAGGTTGCCATGTGGGTAGAATATGTGAAGCTCATTTCTGTTATCTTCCCCATGATATTCCTGGAATATTGCTTTAAAAACTGAGTGAAAACATACTCGCTCTCACTCACTGGTTGCATACTTTCAAATCTTCCTGACTTGAATCTGATTTGCCAGTATCAAGTTTTGTCCGTCCTAGTAGTGATCCGATTAATTGAAATAATCGAAGATTGGTCGCAGTGACTAAGCGACCAAGCAATCGATCATGTTTTCTCATAATCGAACACAAACAATTCTGGAACACTTGTTTTCAACAATATTTTTCACAAGGTTGGTTTTGTCTGTTACATTTCATAAGCACTATAAGCTCGTTTCAAGTCATGATTGAATTTATCTTAAAGACACCAAGAAATTTATGTTCCTAACATACTAGTCATTCTTAAAAGATGTGAAATTTTGCCCAAACCCCCAAATAACTACATGTTTTTTCCATATTTTTGTGCATTAACAAATTTCATAAATGTAACCAATTATTTTCGATGATTGATCAATGAACCAATTATCAATTATGAGATTTTAACCAATTCCCAACACAAGTCCGTCTAACCAAAGCCTGGTACAATGGTATGGCTGTGTACACAAAGTTCTAGTGTCTATTCACGATCCCTAGAGCATATGTGAGTAAAATACTGTAATTGTATATAATTTCAATTTTTGGAAAGTTCAATTTTAGCTGAAAGTTTCAAACACCTGTTATGGTATCCAGTATGTTTTCACAACCAATAGACATTTCAAACTACCTGAATCATGTGAAACAATCAGGTATCCATCACAAATTTTTTGTGACAACCGAATAGACTTCATGCAATTTGTGATCAGTAGCTAGCGCCAACTGACAAACTGAACAAACATTTGCTGATTTACTAACTACTACAATCTCATACATGCCTCTATTCCTTTACATATTGTTTTGATGTTGGATTAATAAACAAATTGTTTGTTCCTACTTGAGTATTTGTCATGACTCTGACCATGAATATTTAAGCTTGGTATGATTATTGGCCTTACAATCTTTTTGCGATAAAAGCTCGAAAATTAATCCCACGCAAAAATAACTACGATTACAGTATTCATCCCCTTCAAAATTAAAAAAATGTTCCACTTTCAACAAAATATTAGCTCTTGGGTAATGGGAATTAAGATACTCATGGTTTTCTTTGATATTCGTTGGTTCCATTTTGGAATGATATACATAAGGAGCTATTGTTAGCTAACTATGTTCATGTAACTCTTGCTCTTATTGTGACTCCCTTTGGAAAATGGGTAATGATTCCCTTTAGAAAATATTCTTGTGATATCAATGACTGTATCAACATGATCAAACTGAGCATCCAACATCGTGCTTAATAGTGAATGACATATGTTTAAGGCCAAAGAAAAAAATACTTGTTTGTTTATCCCTTTGCAGCTCTTCACAAAATATAGGGTAGGTAGGAAGTATAGCAATAATAACAGCATGTTCAGTGAAGCACAAACATTTTTCATAATGGCACAATACTGGTGTCTGACTGCCAGGATTAACCCTTGAAAACTAAGGAGAAACATTTGGAGGCCTAAATGATCAGCTGATATGGAAAGGTACATTTTAGAACTCAAAATATCTATGTGTCAAAACAATAAACTTTAACATGTCTAACAACATCGTGAAGTGTGCTTTGTTATGTTGTAATGTAACATAATTTCTCATTGCACGAATAATCAATCAGACCTGTTTTTAGCATATACTGTTTTTGTGGACACTCATTATTTAACAATAACAAACTGAAAGACCAGAAACACAATTCTTTTTATTTTCGCCTTACAAGTATTTATCTGTTTGAAGTGCAAGTAATTCCATACCTGTTTTGAATGATGACAGAAAATGGAAGGGGGCACCAAAAGTCCCAGGAAGCTACCAAAGAAGAAAAGTCAGCATTACTCCTCCTGTATGTTATACCATGGAAGACTGGCTCAGGAGAAACTGACCGGGATCTCCATAGCAACGTGTAATCCAAGTGTTGAAGATGATGACAGGATTATAGATAACACTGATTCTGACAAAGGTAAGACAATGGACCAAGCAGTTTCTCATGCTTATGTACCGCCTCCGTGGTGTAGTGGTTAGAGCGTCTGCCCAGAGAGCGGAAGGTCGCGAGGTTTCGATCCCCGACCGCGTCATACCAAAAGATGTTAAAATATGGTACTTGTTGGTCCCTGCCTGGCGCTAGGGATTAATGGGTACAACAAGGACTGGTCGGCTCGGAGTCAGTATAATGTGTCTGAGTGGGGTATTCATGCTTCACTGCGGCATGGTATCTCAGTGGGCTAGCACTATAAAACCAGCTTAAGTCTGGGCTAGTACAAGCAGCTGCACATACACATACACACGCATGCACGTCGTCATATGAGCGAAATATTCTCAAGCACGACGTAAAACCCAATTTCACCTCACCTCACCTCACCTCATGCTTATGTAGTGTTCAGCATTTTCAGTCTTTGAAATTCTTGCTTGTTCACTGGCCTGAGACTTCAAAATTGTCGAGACTTCAAAATTGTACCAAGGGTAAGTGAATGTCCAATGTTATCCAATGTATATGTTTATGGCTATATGATTATGAATATAATCCCTGTGCTTTCAACATGAACACATATATCATTCTCACAAGGAGTGAAAGGAATATCTCTGGTGGTCATGACACATTAGCAGAAAATGATCCAAGGGAGATAATGATCCAAGGTCTGCAGCAGATTTCCATTTTGGGTTTTAGATATTGTAATTTGTGTTTTAACATGTTTAACTGAAACAGTATCTGTTTAACTTTAAGTAACACACCCATTTCATTTATTTACATAATAACCATTGATCCAGTTGACAAACAAAGGTGTGTTTGAGGGTCTTCTATCAAGTTTGCTGAAACTGCTATTTGTCTGATCTAATTTTGAGAAGCACATATTTCAAGTGGCATTTTTAATAAAATATTCCAAACATGTTAAAAATAGAGAAAAAATATGCATTTGATAATCTTTCATATTTAGTTTTACCCAGTTGCGTGTGTGTATCAATTTTGGTTCTGCATCCCTTTTGTATGAATGACAGAATCTCACTCTTGACCTTTTTCCATGTTTTTCATGTGACATTTTCATTATTTGAATAAAACTTTCTAAACATGCTAAAAAAGAGAAAAAATATCCATTTGATAATTTTATATTTTTTTTCCAGATGTGGGTACTTTTTAAACCTCAGGTACAGGTGTGTATCAGTTTTGGTTATGAAGCTAATGTATGAATGACAGGATATCTCTTGACTTGTTTCCAGAAGTGTCGAGCCATCATCGCCACAGGAGGCAGCACGTGGTGTCTGACAGGATGTCCTGCAACTTCTGCAGCGTTGAGTTCGCTGCCCGCTGGGCACAGGTACTTGTTGCATTCGTTTGGGATCATTTGTCAGTGTTGTGATGCTCAGTTTTATGTCGGTTGGATTTACAGAATTTCAAAATAATTTACTAACAATTATGTGTTTGACATTGTCTTAGCGTGTTGTTGTTATGGCTACGCATTCTTGTCTATTAACCCTGAAGATCTGGGTTAGAATTGGTCTTCAGCAACCTATACTTGTCGTAGGAGGCGACTAGCGGGTTTGGGTGGTCAGGCTTGCTGAATTGGTTGACACATGTCATTGTATCCCAGGTGCATAGATCGATGCTCATGCTGTTGATCACTGGATTGTCTGGTCCAGACTCAATTATTTACAGACTGCCACCATAAACATGATAAAGCTGGAATATTGCTGAGTGCGGCATAAAACTAAACTCACTCACTCACCCGAGCTTTATTAACCTGATTGTCTTTTGGGGTTTGTCATATATTCCTGCGTTTGTTTGACCAGAGTGGTAAATGTCTCCCACATCGCTATGCACTCAGCGACATAATGTTTTTCGAAGCGACATGAAACCAAACTCTCTATTTAGTCTCCTAAGTAACAGCCAGTTCACCTAGGTTTAGTGCAAAACTGACAACAGCTGTCTCAGAATATAAATTATCACGTTTGTTTAGTAATAATATGTAAATTTGTCACATGTTATCAGATCTCTTGAAATGGGAGATATGCATATCTAAAGGGCTTATCATACTTTTGCCATCGTGTGCTTCATGCACCCATGGTTATAAAAAATGTATGCAAATTAATTGCATCACATGGAAGTAATAAAAGTTTTCATCTGATTTAATCAAACTATGAAACTTTATGCTGAAACAGCAGAAAATTATCAGGTATTTATTGCAACAGATGTCAGAATATATTTTTATTGAAATGTGCCACGTTTTCCTCATATCTATGTATAGCGTTACTGTTAACGACTTTTTAAAGATGGTTAAAGTGAGCTTCAGTACCTGGTGTACTTTTGTATTGAAATATAACTATACTCAGTACTGTCATTTCTTAACTTTGTTGCAATGTCAGTTCTGTTTAAGACAAGAACGCTATTGAGCAGTATATTTCTATACAGAAACAAGTGCAAGACAGGCTCATCTGAAAGTGTCGCTCTTTACATTCACCATGGTAACTGTGATAAAATGTTTCTATTTTCAGAAAGAGCATTACAAATCAGATTGGCACAGATACAACTTAAAACTTCGACTCAAAGGATCTAATTTGGTCTGTGAAGACGAGTTTGAGAAAATAGCAGGTACTTGAAGGGACATATACTCGCGTTACATAAATTCATGGATTACCTTGATTCATGGATGCTCGTAATTGCCACTAAATCTTGTTACCCAAATCACGTTTGATGTCACATAGCTGTACTGTTTAAGTGCACACCCTCTCACGCTTCTCTGACAAAAATGTTCCTAATCGCTCCACTACACGTCAGTACAGTCGCGTAAATGGTCATGCTTACTGTAAACATGTAACATATGTTACATTTAGGATTACACTTTCTTAGTAAAGTACAAATTCTAGTACTTTTTGGGTTTAGTCCCATCAGGGATTCGAACCTACACCCTCAGAGACAGGCACCTATTCGCCAGCACACAAAGTCAGCCGCCTAACCCGCTCAGCCACTGTGACTTCCACAAAACTGGAAGTCGGATAACTGGTAGTCTAGACTGCCGACTTTGTTTACCCCTCTGATAAGTGTAATTGGCACGGCTCCCACGTTGCGGTGGTTGAGCGGGTTAGGCAGCTGACTATGTGAGCTGGTGCCTGACTCTGAGGGTGTGGGTTCGAATCCTGGGTGGGACTAAACCCAAAAAGTACTAGAATTTGTACTTTACTACGAAAGTGTAATCCTAAATATAACATATGTTACATTTGTCCACTTTCTAAATGGCATTGTGTAATCATTACTGTAAACATATCTGAGATCACCAATACAAAATTATAAGTTCATCTAAAATCAAATTACATGTATATATATATATAATTGATTAACGGCAGGGTGGTCACAGGCTCACTGACTTGGTTGACACATGCTGTCATATCCCATTTGCATAGATCAATGGTCATGCTGTTGATCACTGGATTGTCTGGTCCAGACATGATTATTTACATTCCACCAGCATATACGGTAATATACGGTAGCTGAAAAGTGAAATATTGCTGAGTGCAGCATTAAATAATGTAAACAATATTGATTGTGATGAGACATCATGACAATGACATTCCAGAGAGATGTGATATCTGTTTCAAATCTGTAAGAGCTTACATTGAGAGAGAACATTACAGACAATTACAAATAAACATTACAGCAAACATTTTCAGATTTGTCTAAATGTTTCTGAGTGTCTGAAGCCCTGAAACTTTTAACATTTGAGACCTCTTTATTAAGCTGTGGGTTCTAAATGAAATTGATGGCCCCTGAATACACAATAACAACTGCAAATCTGAAAACCAACGTTTATCTCCAAATAAGCACTATCCATCCAAGATGGAAGCCCAGTGGATATAAGCAAGGGCCCACTGGCAATAATTGGTAATAATTTTGTTTATCATGATGTTACCTGTGTTTGCCATGGTAACATGAACATTTGCTGTCATTCCAGGTGATGTCTCGAGCATATCAGGATCGGAGGATGAATCAGAGCTGTCTGACACAGACACTGATACCGGGGGTGGAAAAGGGAAGAGCAAACCTATGGCAATACCCCAGCATGTGAGGGGAGCTTCAGCACACAGTGGTACAGACAGTGAATCAGAGGGAGGCTTGACAATTGAAGGAACAGCCAGGAAATACCCCAAAGTCTATTTTAAGAACAAAGATGGGGAGCTAATTTCTGTGTTCCGATGCCTCCTGTATCATAAAAAGGTGAAGACAATCACAGCAAATATTTTTGAAAGTAACGCAAGAATTCAATTCAACTTTATCATTCAATGACTCCTTTGAGATGCTTTTACCCCCACAACTTGTTTCATAATGGTGTAAGAACCTATAATGAAATGTTGCTCTCATTGTAATAAATCCATATATTGTTATAATTCCTATATGCCACATGAGACAAAATATATTCAAAGTTTTGTGCTCAGTCTCAATTATATGGAAATAAGAATTGTTCAGCACCAATGTTATAAACAGTGGGGACGGTGGGGTAGCCCAGTGATTAAAGCGTTCACTCAGCATGCCGAGAACATGGGTTCGATTCCCCACATGGGTACAATGTGTGAAGCCCATTTCTGGTGTCCCCTGCCATGATATTGTTGGAATATTGCCAAAAAATGGTGTAAAACCTCACTCACTAATAAACATTGCTTTTTTTACTCATGAAATCTGTCAGGAAGATTCTCAGCTATTTGATGTACAAAACACCTTGACATCAATGCAAAGTTTGAATGTGATGATATATGTTAGTATGTTTCTTTTCAGAAACCCCCTACCACCCAGCAAGAGCTGATAGCCACAGCTACTGATCTGCCCCGGAAAACCAAGTGGGCGATCTGTATGACAGCTGGCGGCCATTTTGCTGCTGCAGTGTTTGAGGGGTAAGTGACAGTACAAAGAGGATATGTAGTGGCTGATGTATTCGGGTAGGGTCAAGTGCAAATTTATCCGAGTCCGATTATATGGCCCTACACGGGTACCCACTATAGGTCTCAAGAGTTGGATACAAACTGTCAATGGAGCCCATACTTTGTCCATTAATGCAGTGGCTACCTGCTCAAGAACATGTGCATTGTGCATACGTTTTATGTTCATTCCTGATAATGTTATATGTTAAAAGCAGCATTAAAACCAACTCACTGACTCTCCTTTCTTCTGGGAGCGAGTATGGTTTTACATTGCTTCCAGCAATATCACAGCAGAATTGGGCTTCAGACATGTACACATGTGGGGAATTGAACAAGGGTCTTCAGTGCCAGCTCACTCTTCTTTCTTCTATTAAATGTGAGTGAATCTGGTTTTACGCCGCTTTTAGCAGTTTTCCTGCAATATCACAGCAGGGGACACCAGAAATGGGCTTCACACATTGTACCCATGTGGGGAATTGAACCCGGGTCTTGATGATAAGGAACTGAGTAAATTCATGTGACGTTTTCAGAGAAAATTTGGTAGCCCACAAGACCTTCCATCGATATGTGGTACGGGCAAAACGTGGAACGGCACAGGGCAGTCGAGACAGCCAGGGGAACGCCCCCAAGTCAGCAGGTGCCAGCATTAGGCGCTATAACGAGGCAGCACTCATGCAGGTAGAAACACTTTGTAGAAATGTTCACTTGGGCCTGGCCTTGATGTAAGTTGATCAGTTGGCTGTTTTACTAGTATGAACCCATCTACAGTGGAATGCCATTGTGTTGAACTGTGATGTGTCAAACATGCAGTTGTCTCGAAGTATGAGCTTGGTCCATGTTTATCCTTTCTTTAGTCATCACTTTACATTTGTTTTTGACATTGTATGGTAGAACATATGCTATATTTTGGATTACACTTCCTCAGTAAAGTTCAGATTCTAGCAGTTTTGTTAGGTTGAGTTCCGTCTTGGATTCAAACCCAAACTCTCAGGATCACAATTGCCAGTACACAAAGTCAAATATCTAACCCACTCTGCCACTGTGGAGCCTTATAACTGTACTTTACTGAGATAGTGAGAAAGTGTAAACCCAAATATAACATATGATACATCTGACCACTTTCTTAAATGGCATTGTGTCTCATATATGTATTTACACAGGTCCCTTCAATTGCTCATTGACTGTAGTTTTAACCAGGATTACATAACCATGTGTTATTGGCACAGACACTTCTAATTATAGCCAGTAACACATTTCCACATTGTGTTTTCAGGAAGTCCAAGATCTCCTGGCCACGTGGTCTGACCACCTGAAGAAATGTGACCTCATCTTCCTCCGAGCCCCAAGCTTCAACAGACAGATGTTTTATGCCGGCAAAACCCCGCCATTTAAGAAGGATGACTTTCGCATCCGAACAGTACCATTCCCAACACGTCGACCAACTCTAAATGAAGTTAAACGAGTTCACCAAATGTTGGCATCGGTTGAGTGTTATGGTAAGACAGAAGTCCATATTACTTGTTGCCATGGTGCCAAGTGCCATAAACATCTGATTGGCTAAAGTATCTATACATCTCTAATAATAAGGCCACTTATATGTCACTGAACTCCACGTCGCACATGCATGCACTAAGTTTATACAGCATAGTGGGTATGATTTTAATGATTAGACCTATGGGCTTTGCCAGGAAGTGTGTGGACAAAAGACAGTTCATATGATTTATTTACACGTTGTCAAATGCTATTTTCAGGTGAGGAGGTAAATGTAAAAAGATTTTCTGCCTGTGTCACCGCTGCGTCACTTCAGTCCTGAGACAGGACGACTGGAGATTGTATCTGACGACGTGTTACGTCGATCACCACGGAAATTGAAAGACAAAGATTTAAGTGTGTCCCCACTTGCCGCCTCCCCCAAGTTTGTTAGTGGGAGCCCCAGCAACAAACAGACGGGCAAGTTCATTCTTCCAGGTAGGTAGGCATAGGCTATGATACTAATCCTTAAAAGTTTGGACCTGTATAAAAGAATACTTGTGTTGACTGTCATGGTGGCAACAAGGGCATGGGTACCCTAGCTATTCAAGGTGTTTTGTGGCTTAGTGGTTATAGCACCCGGGTTTGAGTCCGCACATGGGTACAATGTGTGAAGCCCATTTCTAGTGTCCCCTGCCGTGATATTGCTGGAATATTGCTAAAAGCGGCGTAAAACCATACTCACTCACTTGTGTGCACCCATTCAGTGGTTGAACAGTGGCATATGTCAAACAAAGTCTCTTGCCTCAGGCTGAAAGTTAAAGTGCCCTATGATCTTTACTCATATTGTCAATCACATAAATTTTTTCACTCATTCACACATTGTGTGTCAATTGTCTTGAGACCCGTGAAGGTCCGGGTTTGAATTGATTTTCAGTAACCCATGCATGTGTTAAGAGGCGACTAACGGGATCGGGTCGTCAGGCTTACTGACTGGGTTGACACATGTCATTCTATCCCAGTTGCGCAGATCGATGCTCATGCTGTTGATCCCTGGATTGTCTAGTCCAGACTTGATTATTTACAGACCGCCGCCATATAGATGGAGTATTGCTGAGTGTGGTGTAAAACTAAACTCACTCACTCACTCAATTGTCTTGATTACTTACCAAGTTACATATGAAACTTTCAGAGTGTCACATGACTGTCACATGACTATCACTTAAGATCCCTTCCTCACTGCTGTTTGTTTTGTCCGGATCAGATTACTTGCTTTGTGAGGACAATCAACCATCATCGTCAGCAACGTCAACCGCCAGTGAGGCCGACCTTGTGGAAATGGAGGAAGCCATTAGTACCCTTGATCTGCAGCCGTTTGAGCATACTGGAAAGGGGCCACGCAGGAAGAAAAACAAACGGAAGCGACGGCCATCTTTGAAACATCAAGTAGAACCAGAAGGTGACATGTTTGGTGAGTAATTCTATCATGTGCTGTAGGAGAGACATTATCTGGCAACTTTGCAGCAGAAATGTTTTTCAAGTTTTATTTCAACCTGTAAAGCCAAAATATTTACCTTGCAAAAGTCAAAGTAGAACATTTGTACCTGGTGTTTAATAGGGCTGCCCAATATAACCGGTTTACCGGTATTTAACGGTTCGGACATGAAAACGATACGTATTGCGATATGCTGATCGAAAACCGGTATTTTGACATGCATTCGGAAAACTTTGTAACACTCGGAAATCTTCGGATATTTCCGTTTTTTAAATTGTTCCTTTCCTTGTTTCATTTGTGCCAAACATTATTTACATTTATCTTTTGCCATGATTAAAAGTTTTATTAAAGCCTAATCAAGCATTGTGATTTTGTTGTGTTTTTGCTTTACAGATCAAGCATTAACTCGATTATAAGTAGTTTTTTTGTTAAAAATAATTCTTGCAATATATTGCAATACATATCCCAATACATGCTTTCGCATTGCAATATATCACAATACGAAAATTCCCTGCAATACCCACCCCTAGTGTTTAAGTGTGTGTGCCTGTAAGTATGGTTAAACACCGCTTTTAGCAATATTTCAGCAATATCACATTGGGGAACACCAGAAATGGCTCTCACACATTGTACCCATGTCGGGAATCGAACCCAGGTCTTTGGTGTGACGAACGAACACTTTAACCACAAGGTTACCCAACCACCCCCACTGGTGTCTAAGGTAAACCATGGCAACCTGTTTATTTTTCAGCTGAAGAAAGATACCACCTACGTAACGCCTTGTACACTGCCTGCAAAGTCGGAGACAAGAGTGCTCTCCGCAGTTTGTTGGCCATCTTCAACCACCCAGCAGCTAGTATAGACAGTCCCCTGACTGACGACACGGCACCACAGGGGGAGGAGGGGGCACCTGTTGTGTCAGGGGAGGCACAGGTCCTGTCTGTAGAGGGAGATGATGGGGAGGAAATATCCCAGGCAGATGGTGCAACAAAGTCAGAAGGAAAAGAAGACATTCCCGATTCTGGTTTTGAGACCGAAAATTTCAAGGAGGAGAGTTTCCATATTGGAGAAGGGGATTATGAAATCAAAGTGACGGACTGTGGAGACACTGTGTCAGAGAGTAGTAACAATTTTCAGGATAATGTGGAACAAGTTGATTCCTTGAAAGATGAAATTGTAGATCCTGACAGACATAAAAATGGTGAGTCTTTGGAAAAAGAATTGTCAGAGAAGATGCCAAGCACAAAACCTGCAGCTCTGCCTGGTCTGACGATAGGTCTGGCCCAACCTACCTTTGAGTTATCTCCCCTTATTACAGCTGAAGTGTTGAACGAACCTTTTGGTGACAACAGCACGACGTTGCTCCATGTGGCGTCGAAGGGTGGCTATCCATCCCTGATCCGACTGTTGATGAAGGCAGGTGCTGATCCCACAATGAAGTAAGTGTCCTGGTCTCTTCTTACCTATGTCAGCTGATAGAGTAGTACCTTTACATTTAGTTCTGAAAAGTTTAAATAATAATCATTCAAAGAGGGAACCCAAGAGTTATAGAGGAACCTTTAAGAGTTTTAATTCCTACTATTCCACAACCGAAAATAGAATGAAAGCAGAATTGGGTTTGAATATTTTTTTAAATATTGACCTGAAATATAGTTATGTGTAAGCTTAAATAATTATCATTCAATGAGGGAACCCACGAGTATTAAAAGAACGATCATTTTTAATTCCTACTATCCCACAAGTGAAAAGGTAAAGAAAGTGGAAATGAGGAGAATATTTTATTGAATATATGCATGTACTCTGAGCCTGTAAGCGTGGTAAGAAAGATAAGTAGAATTCAGTGTACACAGAATGGTCTGAAAATTAATCCTAATATTCTGCCGGTGCCATATCCATGCTGATGGTTTTACTTTATACAGGGCTCCAGATAACTTTTGGGGGTGTAAGTGTACTTACACATCATATTGCAAGTGGAGGTGTACTGAGAATTTTGAAGGAGTACTGGCATGTTTTTGTGTGAGTGAGTTGATGTGGTTTGTCTGGACGATTCATCGATCACTATTTCCAACCATGTATTTGTATTTGAAGACGCGTGAGAAATAACTGAGCGACTGTGTGATGCGCGAAATGTCAAGTCCGACTGGATATAAATAGGAACAGTGTAGTTTTTAGCCAATCGAAAAATAGTGACGCACATCGTTGCATGGCAACGCAAGTGATTCCTACTGTCGGGGTTTCCTTATGTGTCAAATCGTGTTTCGCAAAAGAAACTTTACAGCAAGTATTTATCGAAATAGATTTCCATTTGCAAGATAATGCGGAAATTAAATACTAGATGTGCATGCGAAGGAAATATTTATGTCGTGCTTAATTTTGATACGCATTGAAATCTTATATTATGTCGTGCTTAATTGATTTTGAGACGTACATTACGCATGTGCGCTTCTTACCTGTAGCCCTGCTTTATACATTATCTCAGTGTGAGTATTTGTTTCTCAGAGACAAGTTTGGCAAGGTGCCTTACTCTGTCACCACCAGCAAAGAGACGAGGAATGAATTCCGTAGATTTATGGGAGAGTTCCCGGAGAAGTTTGACTACAGCAAGGCTCAGGTAGGTCACATTTGACATCACAGCTCACCTGTCTCGGGTAGATGAAGACAAACATCAGAGCTCACTTGGCTCAGGTAGATGATGTCTGACAACATATCTCACATGGTCCAGGTAGATGACAGCAAACATTATAGCTCACCTGGTCCAGGTACATGACAGCTGACATCATATCTCACCTGGTCCAGGTAGATAACAGCTGACACCATAGCTCACCTGGTCCAGGTAGATGACAGCTAACATAATAGCTCACCTAGTCTAGGTAGATGACAACTGATATCATATTTCACCTGGTCCAGGTAGATAACAGCTGACACCATAGCTCACCTGTCTCAGGTAGATGATGTCTGACAACATATCTCACATGGTCCAGGTAGATGACAGCAAACATTATAGCTCACCTGGTCCAGGTACATGACAGCTGACATCATATCTCACCTGGTCCAGGTAGATAACAGCTGACACCATAGCTCACCTGGTCCAGGTAGATGACAGCTAACATAATAGCTCACCTAGTCCAGGTAATAGCTCACCTGGTCCAGGTAGATGACAGCTAACATAATAGCTCACCTAGTCCAGGTAGATGACAGCTAACAGGTAATAGCTCACCTGGTCCAGGTAGATGACAGCTAACATCAGAGCTCACCTGGTCCAGGGTCAAGAATTGCCTCTACTACCCAAATCTGCTGATTAGTTTAATGTATTTTAGTTTATTACATTCATGGTCTTTGTTTCTGGTTATGAGAGAATGAAGAGACTAACATGTTTTGGTTCTGTACCAGCCTAACTGGATAAATGAGTACTTCAGCTGGCCTACACACTTGTTCAATCCTGATGTGGATAACGGCCGGTTTGATGATGTCGGATTTGTTATGTGACTTCCTGTTTGTCCCAGATCCCTTGTGCACTGACACCCGAGATGGAGGCACAGAAGCGGGTTAAGGACGCTGAGAAGAAGAAGCAACAGAAGAAAGCCAAACAGGAACGTCTCAAGGTAGACCATCTCAGATTGTCATAGCTCATCGTGAAGTAGTATGTTCAGTCCCTTGCTGCTACTGTAGTAGTAGTAGTAGTAGTAGCTGTAGTAGCAGCAGCCGTAGTAGTAGTTGTAATTGTAGTAGTAGTAGCTGTTGTAGTAGTAGTAGCGATAGTAGCAGTAGTAGTAGTAGTAGCAGCACCATTAGGGATTTGTAGAGCACCTGTCTTCAGATACTTAGGACTGCCTAAAATTTAATGATGATGATGATGATGATGATGATGATGATGATGATGATGATACACCAGGGAAGAGAAGTAAGGTATACTTTGGATATGTTTGATTATGCTTACAAGAAATTCAACAAGAAACATGGGTATTTCTTTGACCTGTTTGAGTACTTGAGTGGGAAACTCCTTGTTATATTATTTTGTTATATATCTGAGACCCAAAGATATATAAGGGTTGTAGAAAACTGCTTTGTTCTTTGCAGGCTTCTCAGTGTGTGTTAATGTTGCACACTGCTTTATATTGGTGCAGCTTAGTGTGGAACTACTGTTGCACATTGTGCTGGCATGTCATTGTGTGGCCGAAGGTGTTGTAACTAACTATATCGCTCCAGCTCAGCACAGCTCAACTAACCTTGCCACACCTAACACAGCTCAACTCACCTTGCCACACCTAACACAGCTCAACTCACCTTGCCACACCTAACACAGCTCAACTCACCTTGCCACACCTAACCCAGCTCAACTCACCTTGCCACACCTAACACAGCTCAACTCACCTAGCCACACCTAACACAGCTCAACTCACCTTGCCACACCTAACACAGCTCAACCAACCTTGCCACACCTAACGCAGCTCAAATAACCTTGCCACACCTAACACAGCTCAAATAACCTTGCCACACCTAACACAGCTCAAATAACCTTGCCACACCTAACGCAGCTCAAATAACCTTGCCTAACCCTAGCGCGAGCTCAACTCACCTTGCCACACCTAACACAGCTCAAATAACCTTGCCACATCTAACACAGCTCAAATAACCTTGCCACACCTAACTCAGCTCAAATAACCTTGCCACACCTAACGCAGCTCAACTCACCTTGCCACACCTAACGCAGCTCAAATAACCTTGCCACACCTAACACAGCTCAACTCACCTTGCCACACCTAACACAGCTCAACCAACCTTGCCACACCTAACACAGCTCAACTAACCTTGCCACACCTAACACAGCTCAACCAACCTTGCCACACCTAACGCAGCTCAAATAACCTTGCCACACCTAACACAGCTCATCATAGCACATGACAGTGCACCATATCCACCTCAGCCTGCACAGCTCACCACAACCAACCCACCTCACCACAACCAACCCACCTCACCACAACCAACCCACCTCACCACAATCAACCCACCTCACCCCTCACCACAACCAACCCACCTCACCACAACCAGCCCAGCTCACCATAACCAACCCAGCTCACCATAACCAACACACTTCACCAGCCTACCTAGTATACTCATGCTCCAATTAGCATCACAGTACACTATATCATCTGCCCGCCATGCCTGAACACTACACCCATCTACTACACCCATCCACTACACCCACACCTACCCATTCAGCCACCACACCAACAATCATGTCATCAACATCAGTTATCGTCTACATCAATTATCCACTGAACAAGTGCCATGATTTAGCTTGAAAGTTGCTAACTACGGTCTTAACAACAAACCTATAAAACTTGCCCCTAATGGTATGCCTCTAAACCCACTCTCCTATATGCTAAGACACTCCCAACTCCAAGACCTACTAATTAGGGCTGCAATATTACATATCGCAATACATGCTTTCGCATCGCAATATATCGCAATATGAACATTCTCTGCAATACCCACCCCTACTACTAATCATGTTCTTTCTGTCACTGAAGAGGTGGTGGTGTAGCCAAGTGGTTAAAGCACCTGCTCATCACACTGAAGACCTGGGTTCCATTCCCCAATGGGTACAATGTATTTTGGCCTTAATGATATTGCAGAAGTATTGCCCAAAGCAGCATAAATCCAAAGTCACACTCTGGTGCTAATCACATGTGCAAGTCTCACCCATATTCATTTATTTTCAAATCGTATTCAGTGCAGAAATACATGTGGATATGATGACCTGATTTTGTCTTCCTCGCAGGAGAAGAAGGTGGAGATGGCCATGGCAAAAGCAGAGGAGGAGGAGAAGAAGCGATTTTTGTCACTCTCCGATCGAGAGAAGGTAACTATCCCAACACATCATCCCAACTGAGGATCAGGGCTTTTGTTTGTTCGTTTGTTATTTGTTGTCTAACACGATCCCTAGCAATATTCCTGCAATATAGCGACAGTCTGTAAATAATTGAGTCTGGACCAGACAATCCAGTGATCAACATCATGAACATCGACCTACGCAATTGGGTGAGGTGAGGTGAGGTGAAATTGGGTTTAACGTCGTGCTTGAGAATATTTCGCTCATATGACGACGTGCATGCGTGTGTATGTGTATGTGCGGCTGCTTGTACTAGCCCAGGCTTAAGCTGGTTTTATAGTGCTAGCTCACTGAGATACCATGCCGCAGTGAAGCATGAATACCCCACTCAGACACATTATACTGACTCCGAGCCGACCAGTCCTTGTTGTACCCATTAATGCCGAGCGCCAGGCAGGGACCAACAAGAGACATATTTTAACGTCTTTTGGTATGACGCGGTCAGCTACGCATTTGGGACATGATGACATGGGTCAACCAAGCCACGAGCCTGACCACCCGATCCCGTTAGTCAGCCTCTTACAACAAGCCTGGGTTGCTGAAGACCATTTCTAACCCAGATTTTCATGGGTTATCTGGTCTTCAGTGTTTGATGCTTGTCTTAAGAGGTAACAAATGTTTTTCTGTAGTCTGACTTGCTGACTAAGTTGATGCATGTCATCCATGGCTTGATGGGCACATTTGCATAGTATCCTTGGACAAGATACTTAGATCCACATTGTCTCCGTTCACCCAGCTGTAAAATGGGTACCCGTGAGGATGTGCTGGCAATGTGCGTGTTTAGTTCATAGCGCCTAACAGGCAGCATGGCTGTATGATCCCCAGGGAGTTGAAAAAGTTTGGGAAAGTATGACAGTGTCCTATGACCGGGGATAATAATGTATGTAGCACCACGAGCAGGCAATGAGCCTGGATATGAGCGACATATAAGCAGACTATTACTATTACTATTTCCTGGCTCTGACTTGATTGCTTACAGAAAGCCTTCAAATTGCTGGAATATTACTAAGAGCTTTGTTAACAAGCAACAAAAAATACAAAACATACTCATCAACAACTAAAATGGCTGTGTTTGTGATGGTTTTCTATTTGGGAAAATTGAAATTTCCAAATATGGGATGATTGATTATAGAAATCTGACATCTGATTGGCACAAGATTCCATGCATCCTTCATTTAGATTGGGCAATCAGAGTTTGCTCTCATTTCTCCAGATGCTACATTTCAGAGATGTTATTGTATCTTGATCCAGAGAGGTATTGTCCCTGAGTGAAAGATCTGGTTATAATGAGGTTGTTCCCCAACTGTCATCTGGCTTCTTTGTATGTACACAACGAACTTGTTGAACCATGTACACTCTGAACTTGTTGAACCATGTACACTACTTAACTTGTTGAACCATGTACACTACTTAACTTGTTGAACCATGTACACTCTTGTTGAACCATGTACACTACGAACTTGTTGAACCATGTACACTACTTAACTTGTTGAACCACGTGCACTACTTAACTTGTTGAACCGTTGTTGAACACTACTGAACTTGTTGAACCACGCATACACTCTGAACTTGTTGAACCATTACACTACGAACTTGTTGAACCATTACACTACTGAACTTGTTGAACCACGTACTGACACTACACTCAGAACTTGTTGAACCATGTACACTCACTGAACTTGTTGAACCACGTACACTTGAACTTGTTGAACCACGAACTTGTTGAACCACGCACTTGTTGACCGCGTGCACTCTGAACTTGTTGAACCACGCATTACACTCTGAACTTGTTGAACCACGTACACTCACGAACTTGTTGAACCATTGCACTACTTAACTTGTTGAACCATGTACACTACTTAACTTGTTGAACCACGTACACTACGAACTTGTTGAACCACGTACACTTCACGAACTTGTTGAACCATGTTGATGAGAGAAACTGTTTTCCTTTCTCTAGCGAGCACTGGCAGCTGAAAGAAGGATCTTGCAGCAACAGGAAGTGCAGGGAGCAGCGCCATCTGTTCTCAGGTAACCATGGTAACACTTGTATTACATTATACTTGTGTTGAGTCAAAACCAGGACCAGACAAGCATGTAGGAAATACATATCAATTATTGCCAAGCATGTGGGATTGGCAGGGAAAATCTCCCTTTCATGATCTTTTCCAAGTTACTCCATCCTCATCTTAAATGTCTGAATAGGCCTCTTACGTTGGACTGTGCACAGCCAATACAAGGTATAGGTGTATAGCCAAACATTTGGCACAACTGTGTAGCCAAACACTGAACATAGGTGTATAGCCAAACATTTGGCACAACTGTGTAGCCAAACACTGAACATAGGTGTATAGCCAAACATTTGGCACAACTGTGTAGCCAAACACTGAACATAGGTGTATAGCCAAACATCTGGTATGGCCAAATATTGGGCCCTGGTGCACAGCCAATCACACTGTGTGACCAAATACTAGACCATCCAGTGATTGATGTCATGAGCACAATTTGGGACATGATGACACACAATCAACCAAGCTAGTGAGTGACAGTCCAATCCAGTGTCTCGACTATTACGACTAGAAATCCATTGCTGATCTTCACAGTGTCTACCAGCTGTGAGGCAGTTCAGTATTGTGAATTTAGATCCTCCTTATCAGTAAATGTGAATCTCATTGTTACTGTCTCCGACAAATATGTTGCTGATGGCATAAACTCACAGTGATATTTTCTGTTTCAGTCGCTGCTATCAGTGCGGGGCGGACATGACAGGGAAGGTTCCCTTTGAGTACAAAGACTACAAATTTTGTACTTCTAAATGTTTACAACTACATCGTAAAAGTTGTGCAAAATCTTAACACAAACTGTTTCTAGGTTTCTAATATAATGGAGATAAACATCATGTGTTGGCCAATTTCCAGGTGTAATTGAGTATTTGAAGCACAGGAATTCATTTGGCACCGACGGCGTCAGCAGTGGAATGTCATCAGCCGGACGTTTCGGCTGTCTCCCATGGTAGCATCTGGAACTGCTCATTTGTGACGTCATTCGGACTTTACGTCACAATATCGTTTAATGACGTCATCACAGCTGACGATTAACAATACAATGGTGTGAGCGCGATGTTTGTATGTACTAATACGCAGCGAATTTCCGGGAATCGAATACCATTTGATCACGTTTTCAACCAATCAAATTAGAGAACACAGTGACTTTTGGTGTACAATACAATGTTGTTAGCCTGGCAAACCATCCCAAACATGTGAACAGCATAATGTTGAAGGTTACCAGAAACCATTCCAGGCGTGGGTTAAGTGATGGGTTAAGTTGTTGAACTCTCATATCTTCCTGTCAGTTAAGTGCATATTTGTTCATTCCATGTAAAACATGGGTCAGTGGAGTAGCCGAGTGGTTAAAGCGTTCGCTTGTCATGCAAAAGGCCCGGGTTGGACTCCCCATATGGGAACACTGCGTGAAGCCCATTTGTGGTGTCCCCCACCATGATATTGCTGGAATATTGCTAAAAGTGGCATAATACCATACTCACTCACTCACCCATATAAGACACAGGTCAGATGAAGTTTTTTTGAACCCAAGAGATTTCCTCTCCTTCTATACTCAGTGTATTCACATGTTCTCCATGCTTGTTGTAGTTCAATCCTTAATGTCCTTGTTTAAAGATAATTTCAGGTTGAAATGATTTTAATATTTGCATCTTACACAAAACTGTGTTGAAATACAGTAAACAATGATTGTAACAAGTTCATATTGTACCATAGTTCGTTATGCTCATCTAAACTTAAGCCCATTTCTGGTGTCCCCTCTGTGATATTGCTGGAATATTGCTAAAAGCCACGTAAAACCATAGTCACTCACTCGTCTAAACATAAATATACAGCAAGTGGACGGGATACAAGAAAATAGGTTATGATATCCGTTATTTCACGATGAATGTCAGTTTGCTATTGCACTTAACAGAATAAGTAAAGTCTTAATCTCGCATTAATTTTATATTGGCCTACATTTCATGGAGAGAAAAGATCATTTGTTTTATCATCTAAGTGTTTTGAACCAAACAAAGATACTCCATGTTGTTACCCTGCAGCTTGGCAGTACATGGTAAAACTGGCACTGATCAGCTCAGAGTGTTGGGAATTGGTTAAAATCTCATAATTGATGATTGGTTCATTACAACCGATCAATCATTGAAAATAATTGGTTTTCGTCATTTATCAAATGTTCCTGTTATCTTTGTTAATGCACACACACAAAATAAAGAAAACACAAGTAATAATTTGTAATTGGGTCTTTGCAAATGGCAAAATCCATTGGCAAATTTCGCATATTTAAAGGATGATTAGTATGTTAGGAACACAGATTTCCTGGATTCTTTAAGATAAATTCAATCATGACTTGGAACGAGCTTGTAGTGCTTATGAAATGTAAATTTAATGACACAGACAAAACCAACCTTGTGTAAAATATTGTTGCTGCAACAAGTGTTCCAAAATTGGTTGTGTTCGATTATGAGAAAACACAATCGATTGCTTGGTCGTTTAGGCACTGCGACCAATCTTCGATTATTTCAATTAATTGGACCACCACTACTGTGTCATTATCTTTAGTAACCCATGCTTGTCGTAAGAGGCGACTAACGGGATCGGGTGGTCAGGTTTGCTGACTTGGTTGACACATGTCATCGGTTCCCAATTGCACAGATCGATGCTCATGCTGTTGATCACTGGATTGTGATCAATTTTGTACACACGCATTTGGGACTAAGGGGGGTGGTGGTCATCAATTTTGTTCATGAAAATATGTTAAAAATTATGCTTAGAAATTATGGGTAGGGGAGGGGTGGTCATTGATGTTGTACATGACATGCAGGGGGGTCACTTATTTTGTACATATATTTTAGGGGGGGTCATTCACATTGTACATGCTTCTCCATAAAAAACATCTTATAACACACACGCATGCACGCATGCACACACACACACACCCTTTATGCCAAAATACATGTTTTGAAGAAACCAGCTATGTAATACGTTGTTTGAAGTCAAACTGTTTAGTGATGTTATTCCCAGTAAACTTTGTAGTTGATACAGTGTAATGTCAGACCAGTGTGTTAAATAGTGTCAGTCTTCTGGATTGGTGACCAGATGGCTATGGAAGTTTGAAGGTAGTATCAAATTTCACCAGCTTAAAAAACACAGCTTCTGTTTCCAGACATGTTGTTTTACAAAGGTATCAAAAACGTAAACCTAAATGGCATGTCATGAGTCAAATATTATAAAGGGGGGTAACTCACAACCATACAAGTTTATATTTATATTTTTGATGGCCATATTCATCTACAGAAGCAGAAGCAGTATGTATATAAACAAAAGAGACATGCATAAAATATTCTTTCAAAATCTTCAGCCAGACCGTCATTTTCTTAGCCGTGGTCTAGCCAGTTGGCGGCCATTTCACACACTGTGTCAGATGTAATATTACAGATGTACATGCCAGAGCTGATTTGGCAGAGGTAATACACAGGGGTGGAAATAACTTTAAAATTGCTAGTGTACTCCGGTACAGTGGCACATGTAAAATCACTTGCCCTGATAATTTTTCCACTATACCGTCCGTTTTCTTGTTGATTTTTTAAATAAACAACATAATTCATATTGGAAAGTCAACTGGACACCGGTACAGTGTGATATAAAAATTTGCTTGCCCAACAGAAAAAAACACTGGACTCGGGCGTCGGGCAATGGGTTATTTCCACCCCTGAATACAATAGATACAGTGCCAAAGAGTGAAGACTGTTTGTCTGACCTGAAGCATTTGAGTGCAATAATGTGTGTGCTTCCAGAGTCCGACGGCTTCCCTGCACATTACAGGCATTTGTTAATGTTATGTTTCATTTCAAATTGATTTCAAATTTCAATTCAATATGAGTGAGTGAGTGAAAAAGAAAAATGTTTTTATTTTGCATATTGCTGAATTACAGGGCATCAGTAATCGTTCACTAGTGTAAATGTAGCCACTTTTGTCCACTGTTCTTAGGCATTCCATACTGTTTAAAGGTTGGGTAGATGAACTGACTGACTGAGTTTAGTTTTTATTGTCATGAGTTCTTTTAGCAATATTGGCGAATTCCAGCTTTAACATCACTGTTCACATGCGGGGACATTGGGTCAAGAATGAGGACTATTTTTATGGATATACAACTTCTTTATTCTGTATAGGCGACGCTTTTGACATAGATTCTAATGTCGTTGTCAAGCAAGTAGTAGGTTACTGTGATTGCCATGAGAATGAGTTTGGTTTAGTGCTGTTATTCCAGTTATAACAGGATGTCTGTTAAATATGGGAGGAAAGTGATGTTTCTGGTGAGTGAGTGAGTGTATATTTAACTGGAGTGGAACGTATAAGAGAAATCTTTATTGCTCAACATATTACCTGTACAATCAGAGAGACGATGTGTGTGGTTGTGTTGACAAGTCTAACTGATATCATTTCTTTATGGATAATATTTTTCTATATAACATCGGGTTAATATTTGATATGTTGTTTCCAGAATATTAATTGAGCAATCAAACCAATAAAAATGTGCTTACTAAGCATTTTTTCTGTCAGAAAGACATTTGCTACTCCTTGGATAAACTTGCTTGTTAGACATGATCTACATAAATATTAATCTGTTTTCTGTTTTTCCATTGATCAATTGGTATGATGGTTATTTTCTTAGATATATTTGAAATTATTCATCAATCAAATCAGTTACCCTTCATTAATAATTTGTTAACACCTGAATTGTTTTCAAGGTATTACAGTTTCGCTTGTGCCAAACATTACATTCGCATCCTTGTAGTCTTTAGTGACCTTCACATCATTTGTTGGGTTTCTGTGTTTCTGTGTCAGTTATTTAAATATAAACATTATATGTTTCCTACTCACAACCAACAGGAATCTGGAGCCCCTGCATCTAGCAATATAGCTGTAATCACCATCCCAGCATTACTTGTATTTTAAGCCACCAGCACATGATTGTTGTGCTTCACTGTGAGCTAGTCATTATCATCATTTAAGCGAAGTCTTTAATTCTGCGAATTAATATTTTTTCAAAGAAAGAGGGTGATACAGAGATTTATCGTGACCTGCTCCGAGGCCAATTGACCTAAGATTTACAGCATGTGTCATTAAATGTTCCTGATTGGGAAATCACAAATTTTTAAATATTTCGAATGTATTACTGCCTTTAATGATAATTTATGTACAAAATACAATGTTTACATACCCCAGAGTATAAGAAAAAAAACCTGCTTTGAACACGTTTCGTTTCCTAAATGACCAGGGGACCTGATATAGAATAAATCCCTGTATTAAAAAACTCACCAACCTGCCATAGTTAATAATGACCTGAATAGCGAAACACATATTTTAAGATATTTTATGGGTTGCATTACCTGTTTTAGAAACACTCTCTGAAGGACATCAGTAGAACCTGAATCTGCTCACTGTTAATCAGTTACATTTCAGAAACCATATCAAATGTAGATGTCTATTTTTCTATATGAATTCTGTGTATTAGTCATGTTTTTTTCATAAATTGATGACTTGTATTTTGTGTATGTTTGTATGATATATATATTTATAAGGAAATTGTCAAATTTAAAAAGACAATTTCATACTCTTACATGAAGACGATATTGATGATCATTGGTTGTGGTTTCATTTCTAACAAATCAGATCGGCAAATAGACATTGTGGTTTTTTTCCGAATTTCACAGACATTTTTGTTACAGTTACAGTGATGGAAGTGACCTGGCCAGTGCTACCAATAGTTTAATATATCTATGTTGACTACAAATCAGTCATTACATTGGGACAGGGTTTGTCTTTCAGTAACCATTCCAATCACCAGCTGTCTTATGTTCCTTATATATTAAAAGGTGGTGGAGTAGCCGAAGTGTTAGCTCATCAAAAACATGGGTTTGATTCCATAACTTGCTAAACTGCATTTGAACACTTGTTGTTATGGTAGTAATGCTACTTCTGTACTTCTAAACCCCATGTGAGAATGGGGGTATTATATATGTTGTTTAGTGCCATAGTTCTCAACCTGTTCCTAATGTTCCGATTTTGCTGCCATTGGGAACCAACCGAAACTGACAGAAAGTGTAAGCATAATAAACAGTTTAGTTTTGTTCACGCAAGACTACCTAGAAACACTACCTACAAACATACCCGTGGAGATCCGGGTTAGAATTGGTCTTCAGTAACCCATGCTTGTTGTAAGAGACGACTAACGGGATCGGGTTGTCAGGCTTGCTGAGTTGGTTGACACATGTCATCGTATCCCAATTGTGTAGATCAATGCACATGTTCACTGGATTGTCTGGTCCAGACTGGATTATTTACAGACCACCGCCATATGGCTGGAATACTGCCGAATGTGGCGTGAAACAACAAACAAATGATATAACCTACAAACATGGAGGCTGTTGTCATTAGGTTTGCACTAGTCCTTTTCTTTTCTAAAAGAGCCTTCATTTCTGTGACACACACACACGCACTCCGCACGCACGTACACACACACAAATGTTAGGCATGTTGAAAACCTGTGATTGTGGGTTGGAATAATGAATTATTCACCCCATTTGTGGTTTTAAGCTTTGTCAACACCATACCCATGTGTGTGGGTTTCACCTTAGTGGTAGACATCGTGAACATGCTTCACTTTGGGATTCCCCCATATGGAGCTACAGTACCTTGACCTGATGTTACTGGAATATTGTTAAAAGTGGTGTTAAACCCAACTCACTCACTCATGAATGTGGAACCAATGTATCATTATGATGAGTTTGTTTTTGTTATTATGATTATTATTACTTGTCATTGTGGAGAATTATGTGTATACTGAATGGCATGTGTGTTCATCACTCATCATAAAGGTATTGGTATTCAACTGTTGTTGTCATATACAGTAAACTATCACTGATTGACCAGGCGTTGTTATTCTTTTCAAGAAGAGATAAGGGTAGCCTTGTGGTTGAAGGCTAATAACTTGAGGGTAGCCTGTGGTTGAAGGGTAATAACTTGAGGGTAGCCTTGTGGTTGAAGGGTAATAACTTGAGGGTAGCCTTGTGGTTGAAGGGTAATAACTTGAGGGTAGCCTTGTGGTTGAAGGGTAATAACTTGAGGGTAGCCTTGGTGGGGTTGAAGGTGGTAAGGAACTTGAGGGTAGCCTTGTGGTTGAAGGGTAATAACTTGAGGGTAGCCTGTGGTTGAAGGATAATAACTTGAGGGTAGCCTTGTGGTTGAAGGGTAATAACTTGAGGGTAGCCTTGTGGTTGAAGGGTAATAACTTGAGGGTAGCCTTGTGGTTGAAGGGTAATAACTTGAGGGTAGCCTTGTGGTTGAAGGGTAATAACTTGAGGGTAGCCTTGTGGTTGAAGGGTAATAACTTGAGGGTAGCCTTGTGGTTGAAGGGTAATAACTTGAGGGTAGCCTTGTGGTTGAAGGATAATAACTTGAGGGTAGCCTTGTGGTTGAAGGGTAATAACTTGAGGGTAGCCTTGTGGTTGAAGGGTAATAATAACTTGAGGGTAGCCTTGTGGTTGAAGGATAATAACTTGAGGGTAGCCTTGTGGTTGAAGG
This sequence comes from Haliotis rubra, assembly GCF_003918875.1. Classification (NCBI taxonomy): domain Eukaryota; kingdom Metazoa; phylum Mollusca; class Gastropoda; order Lepetellida; family Haliotidae; genus Haliotis; species Haliotis rubra. The sequence continues at coordinate 198,506 of NW_025765010.1, read as the reverse complement.
GTAATAACTTGAGGGTAGCCTTGTGGTTGAAGGGTAATAACTTGAGGGTAGCCTTGTGGTTGAAGGGTAATAACTTGAGGGTAGCCTTGTGGTTGAAGGGTAATAACTTGAGGGTAGCCTTGTGGTTGAAGGGTAATAACTTGAGGGTAGCCTTGTGGTTGAAGGGTAATAACTTGAGGGGTAGCCTTGTGGTTGAAGGAGTAATAACAGGAGGGTAGCCTTGTGGTTGAAGGGTAATAACTGAGGGGTAGCCTTGTGGTTGAAGTGTAATAACTTGAGGGTAGCCCTTGTGGTTGAAGGGTAATAACTTGAGGGTAGCCTTGTGGTTGAAGGGTAATAACTTGAGGGTAGCCTTGTGGTTGAAGGGTAATAACTTGAGGGTAGCCTTGTGGTTGAAGGGTAATAACTTGAGGGTAGCCTTGTGGTTGAAGGGTAATAACTTGAGGGGTAGCCTTGTGGTTGAAGGGTAATAACTTGCAGGGTAGCCTTGTGGTTGAAGTGTAATAATTTGAGGGTAGCCTTGTAGTTGAAGGATAATAACTTGAGGGTAGCCTTGTGGTTGAATGATACTAACTTGAGGGTAGCCTTGTGGTTGAAGGGTAATAACTTGAGGGTAGCCTGTGGTTGAAGGATAATAACTTGAGGGTAGCCTTGTGGTTGAAGAATAATAACTTGAGGGTAGCCTTGTGGTTTAAGGGTAATAACTTGAGGTATGTGGTGGAAAGGGGTATGCTGATAACTTGAGGGTAGCCTTGTGGTTGAAGGGCAATAACTTACAGGTAGCCTTGTGGTTGAAGGGTAATAACTTGAGGGTAGCCTTGTGGTTGAAGGGTAATAACTTGAGGGTAGCCTTGTGGTTGAAGGGTAATAACTTGAGGGTAGCCTTGTGGTTGAAGGGTAATAACTTGAGGGTAGCCTTGTGGTTGAAGGGTAATAACTTGAGGGTAGCCTTGTGGTTGAAGGGTAATAACTTGAGGGTAGCCTTGTGGTTGAAGGATAATAACTTGAGGGTAGCCTGTGGTTGAAGGGTAATAACTTGAGGGTAGCCTTGTGGTTGAAGGGTAATAACTTGAGGGTAGCCTTGTGGTTGAAGGGTAATAACTTGAGGATAGCCTTGTGGTTGAAGGGTAATAACTTGAGGGTAGCCTTGTGGTTGAAGGGTAATAACTTGAGGGTAGCCTTGTGGTTGAAGGGTAATAACTTGAGGGTAGCCTTGTGGTTGAAGGGTAATAACTTGAGGGTAGCCTTGTGGTTGAAGGATAATAACTTGGAGGGTAGCCTTGTGGTTGAAGGGTAATAACTTGCGCGTAGCCTTGTGAGCAGTGTTGAAGGGTAATAACTTGATGGTAGCCTGTGGTTGAAGGGTAATAACTTGAGGGTAGCCTTGTGGTTGAAGGGTAATAACTTGAGGGTAGCCTTGTGGTTGAAGGGTAATAACTTGAGGGTAGCCTTGTGGTTGAAGGATAATAACTTGAGGGTAGCCTTGTGGTTGAAGGGTAATAACTTGCAGGGTAGCCTTGTGGTTGAAGGGTAATAACAGGGAGGAGTAGCCTTGTGGTTGAAGGGCAAGTAGCTTGAGGAGTAGCCTTGTGGTTGAAGGGAGGAAGGTGCAATAACTTGAGGGTAGCCTTGTGGTTGAAGGGTAATAACTTGAGGGTAGCCTTGTGGTTGAAGGAGTAATAACAAGGTAGCCTTGTGGGGTAATTGAAGGAATATGTTGAGGGGTAACCTTGTGGTTGAAGGGCAATAACTTGAGGGTATGTAGCCTTGTGGTTGAAGGGCAGTAACTTGAGGGTAGCCTTGTGGTTGAAGGAGTAATAGCGGGTGGAGGGTAGCCTTGTGGTTGAAGAGGCAATAACTTGAGGGTAGCCTTGTGGTTGAAGGGTAATAACTTGAGGGTAGCCTTGTGGTTGAAGGGTAATAACTTGAGGGTAGCCTTGTGGTTGAAGGGTAATAACTTGAGGGTAGCCTTGTGATTGAAGGGTAATAACTTGAGGGTAGCCTTGTGATTGAATGTAATATCTTGAGGGTACACTACAGCTATAAATTACACCGAAATGTAGAAAATTCAATTTCCACTACGATGGTGTACTCTAAAGTGCAAATACTTGGACGGTTTGAAAAAACCCCACTTTTAAGTGTTTTCCCACATTTTGTCATGCCTTAAAAACAGCACATTCCTCCGCTGTATATCGTACATACAGCAAATAACACTGTGAATAGCGGTTTCGTAATGTGTCCAAAATGGCGACATTTACGATGTAGTTACGGATCTACTTCAAGATTCTGCTACTGACTCATAACTGCCTCTACGATGACCAGTCCTGTGACTACCTTCGCCAGCTTGTACATCTGCATGTACCCACCAGAGCTCTTAGATCAATAGATACGTTAAGACTAACACAGCCAAGCACTAAAACATCCATGGGTGATAGAGCCTTTTTTCTGTAGCAGCACCAGCTCTATGGAACAATCTTCCAGTCACCCTCAGACGAACTGAGTCCCATTCACCATTCAAGAACTTGCTCAAAACCTACTTCTTCAAGATGGCTTCTGAATAGAACTCTTTTCACACTTATTGTGGTTTTAACGATGTATGCAGCGCCGTTGAGCATCTATGATGGAAACTAGGCGCTATACAAAATAATTATTATTATTATTATTATTATTATTTACGATGTGGCCAATTTTGAAAGGTCATTTTCAGCACTTTAGTTTGTCTAAGATAATAGTGGATGGTATCAAGAAACAGGAAAATTTCCACAGACGTCGAAACTGTTTAGTGTATTGTGTGCTAGATATATTTAGAATTGTATTTCACTTTAAAGTGAGGATTGAAGAGGAAGGACATGTCCCTCTGGCATCCAGGGGTGAAATAGACCAGTCTGGCAGATGGTGATATAACGGCACATGTGCAACGACCTTGACAAACTCTTTAGGCCCTGTGACGCAACATTGAAAAAAACGCAATGTTATAAAACCGACCGCATGCTAAATTGTAAATAAAAGGTACTTGTGATGAAGCATTATCGGAAGGGTGAAGCGAATGAGTATTTGCACACCCTACATGTAAGTTTCTATGTAAAATGTGCTGATCACTGTTAAGATTCTGCATATTTCCAGATTATGTTTCTGAACGTGTCTGAGGCAGGATAAAGGTTATCACCGTTCGCCATGTGGTGACACAAGTGACGCGTGTGCTTGAGAAGCAGCATGAGGTTGTGGATAACAGCAGTGGGATTGGCTAGCGGGCCGGTGGACGGCTGGACAGGTGGCCTGTTCTCACTCCCTCACAGTCAAGTAGATAGCCCCAGCACGTGGTGGCTGAAATACACGGAATCCACATTCATGTCTACTGCATATACAACAATATTCACAGAAATCCATACACTGTCATAAAACTGTCTACTGTTATGTTTTGTGTTTGTGTGTTGTAACGCCGCTCTCAGCAATATTCAAATTATATGTTGGTTGTTTGGTTGTATAACGCCGCACTCAGCAATATTCAAATTATATGTTGGTTGTTTGGTTGTTTAACGCCGCACTCAGCAATATTCAAATTATATGTTGGTTGTTTGGTTGTTTAACGCCGCACTCAGCAATATTCAAATTATATGTTGGTTGTTTGGTTGTTTTACGCCGCACTCAGCAATATTCAAATTATATGTTGGTTGTTTAACGCCGCACTCAGCAATATTCAAAATTATATGTTGGTTGTTTGGTTGTTTAACGCCGCACTCAGCAATATTCAAATTATATGTTGGTTGTTTGGTTGTTTAACGCCGCACTCAGCAATATTCGTGCTATATGGCGGCGGTCTGTAAATAATCGAATCTGGACCAGACAACCAGTGATTAACAACATGAGTATCGATTTAGGCAACTGGGTACGATGTCAACTAAGTCAGCGAGCCTGACCACCCCATCCCGTTAGTCGCCTTAAGACAAGCATAGGTTACTGAAGACCAATTCTAGCCAGGATCTTCACAGGTCTCAAGTTATATGTAAGTTTTGTCTGAATTATCATGTTTAGCTTCTTGAGCGACGATCTTTGCATTTTGGATACGATGTCATTCATGAAGCAAGTCAGCGAGCCTAACCACCCGGTCCCGTTGGCTTCTCCTACAAGAGGGGGGCGGAGGGGTAGCCTAAAGGTTAAAGCGTCCGCTCGTCGCGCTGAAAACCCGGGTTCAATTCCCCATATGGGTACAATGTGTGAAGCCTATTTCTGGTGTCCCCGCCGTGATGTTGTTGGAAGATGCTAAAACGGCGTAAAACCACACTCACTCACTCTTTTACAAGAATGAATTGCTGGAGACTAATTCTGAGCTAAGTTCTCATGTGTCAGCATTTACGTTAAACATAAAATATAGACACTACGTTATAAAAATGTGCTCTACAGAAGCCATAAAATGGTCGTCGGGGTGATTCAGACATAACACAAAAGGACTTTGCATATAGGATTTGGCCAAGAATGTAATTGTTGCCCGCCTCGTCCAACTATCAGGCTAGAATTAACGCTTTAATTCATTGTAATTTTTCATAAATCTGTGATTACAACACCTTTGCGGTGAAGAGAGACGAAATGTAGCTTAGATGGTTATTTGAAGTACCGCGTTCTCACCTCTCATCCCATCGCCCAAACAAAATCAACTGACAAAATAATATACCCTCCCCGAATTGAAGAAGAAACCCAACAAAACTCCAAAACAAAACTTCATAAAACAAAAACTTCAATGACATCGTTTTTGTATTTTTTGGAGAGAAATCCAATAAATTCACATTTGACCTGACATTGCCCTGTCTCACGTGACCCGGGCTCTCGTAATACAATGCAAGCCATCTGTATATTTCTGTAAAGACAAACATCTGATCCTAGAAATAATGTTATCTTATCTAAAATGTATATTTAAAAAAATGAGTGAGTGTGGTTTTACATCGCTCATAGCAATATTTCAACAATATCACAGCAGGGGGGCACCAGAAACGGGCTTCACACATTGTATCCATGTAGGGAATCAAACCCGGGTCTGATGAGCGGACACTTTGACTGTTTGGCTACCGTGGGTTATATAGACCCCAAAGACCTTTTCTGGGCACATCGAAGTAATTTTTATCAAATATATTTAACGGGAAGATAATACCCCAGGGAACCGTCACACAAAACGACGGTAGCACTGGGGAAGTAGTAACTCTCACACACAGGTTTCCGACTGTCTTTGGGGGCGGTGGGGTAGCCTAGTGGTTGGCGTTGGCTCGTCACGCCGAAGACCCGGGTTCGAATCCCCACATGGGTCCAATGTGTGAAGCCCATTTCTGGTGTTGTAGCTGGAATATTGCTAAAAGCGGCGTAAAACCAAACTCAGTCAGTCAGTCAGTCCGACTGTCTTTGCACTTCAAGGAACAGGGCCCAGGCTGTTTTTGTATCGTCAAGCAAACAATATCATATGGCAAAAATTGATAGAATGAATGAGTTTAGTTTTACGCCACTGTTAGCAATATTTCAGCAATATCACGGCGGGGGACACCCGCCAGAAATGGGCTTCACACATTTTGCCCATGTGGAGAATTGAACCCGGGTCTTCGGCGTGACGAGCGAACGCCTTAACCACTAGGCTACCAACCGTTCCATGATGATAGATGTTATTGCCATATACTAGTGTGATAAAGGCCATCGATCTTGTATCATGACGAAAACCATGGCAAGACAATGTAAAGACCACAAAACGGTGATAGCACTGCGTCATTCGTAATCCTGTAATAAACTACTAGTATATAGTTACGAGAAATCGTAACGTTGCGAACGCTTTGTGGATTGGGATCCTGAACACACTAACGCCGCAAACAGTGGTGTGTTTTCTACAATTTTATGTCAAGCCTTTTTATAATTGAGCACCAGAGCCTAGATTTTCGAAGCTCTCTTAGCGCTAAGAAAGTCGTAAGTGCCATACATTAACGTTAACTTACGACTATCTTAGCGTTAAGAGAGCTTCGAAAATCTAGGCCCTGTTGTCTAGGCTATCCTCAGAAACAAAATTCACTGGAGTAAACGGAAAGAAATAGATGCGCGGATTGTACGGAGGGATCACTGAAAGTCAATGAGACATTAGTGTTCGCGAAAAGGTTAAACATGACCTACCCTCAAGGTATCACCAACCATTCATACAAAATATTTTTACAGCCCGACGCCACACAGCAGAACTCCTGTCAAGAGACGGCTTCTACAAACAGCCCAGACAATCAAGTGATCAATGGACAGGAAAACCCACACGTTCCAGAAATGCCGACGTGATGCAGATCACAGACGTTCACAACGTTGGAGAAAGCTACAAGAACGGGAATGGTGGCAGCAAACCTAAAATATAATCACCGAGGACCGGGATTCGATCCATCGATCATTGATCTCTAGCAAGCCCACGTAACACCATCCTTACAACGAATTGCGGTGCCTCCGATCAAGACCATGCTAGCTATTCTCGAAACGTTCGTAGCCCTACGAAATTCTTAAGCCCATTCTTAACACATTGGCTACGAGCAAAGTTACGAATTCTTAGGGCTACGATCGTATCGAGAATAAGGACCCATATCCACAAAGCGTTCGTAACGTTACACCTGTCTTAACGCTATAAAATATCATCACTGGCTTACGAATGACGTAGTGCTACGAACGCTTAGTGGACACGGTCCCAGTATCATAACCTACTTCCGCTCAGTTTCTTTTATTTTTTAAATAATTTTTTGCATCATACGTGATCCTCCCTGGGAGATGCAAACAAAGGGTTGATGGTGTAAGCGCCAGTCAACCAGTCACGTGACAGTTGACAAATGGGCACCTGCATCTCAGACACAGGGGCATCCGGGGCCCATCAAGACATTCCTATCAAATTAGTGCTAGCAAATATTCAGGTAAGATTGTAAATAAACATCTTTATATTGTAATTAATGCATGAACCAGTTTATGGAATACTCGTGAACGTTCATTCATTTATTACAGAAATCAAGGAATTTTAAAATTCAGACTTAAGCTTTGTAATTGTAAATTCTTAATTTCACTTCTAACAACAGTAACTATATACTACATCATTGATTACATGATTCAGTTGTTAATGTATGGGATAGGATAAGGGCCGTTTCTGGCCAATAGAAAATAGCAGAGTTTAAGGTGGCGGAAAACTGACATGTTCAAATGGCTGGTAACCCATTTTGGAATTCTAATGTGATACTGAAGTATGGCTAAACTATGTGAAAAGGGCTCATGTTAGAAGTCTAGATATGAGCAAGTACATGATCAAAGATGGATTATTTATCAAATGTTGGCAATGGTGTTATGTCTGTTTCATCTGAAAATTGCCTGTGTATACTATAAGATTTGCTCATGTCCAACTGTTGGTAAAACGTTTCTTGGAACCTGTCAAATCAGTACTTTATCTATACACTTTAACCTTGCTTATTTATTTAAGCACTTCAGTGAGTGAGTGAGTATGGTTTTACGCCGCTTTTAGCAGTATTCCAGCAATATCACGGCGGGGGACACCAGAAATGGGCTTCACACATTGTACTCATGTGGGGAATCGAACCCGGGTCTTCGGCGTGATAAGCCAACGCTTTAACCACTAGGCTACCCCACTGCCCCTTATGCACTTTAGTGTTATCATAAGTCTCAAACATGCACTTTTTGACTTGTAGCTTAGTGGTTAAATCGTGCACTCGTCACGCCGAACGCCCGGGTTCGATTCCCCACATGGGTACAATATTTCAAGCCCATTTCTGGGGCCACCCGCTGTGATGTTGCTGGCATATTGCTGAAAGCGGCGTAAAACTAAATTCACTCACTCACTAAACTCTGCGGATCCTGTTGAACAAAAAGTAACCTTACTCCACCTCGTCCTTTCCGTTCGTAAAATGCATAAGGCTGAATGTTGTCCCGATTGTATACTGCCTACATGCATGTTGTGAATTTTATGGGGTAGTTTCGCTGATTTTCAAAGTGGTATTACGGGAATGTGGTCATTTTTAAATGGTCAGTTTGTAAAATTAAACGTTTACCAGATTCATGTATCGGATCGTTTCTTGTTTAAGAATAGATACATATTTACCTAAAATACTAACTCAAATGTGTCAGTGTTTAAAAGAATAAAACCATATTACACGGTTGCATGCCATCATTACAAGGGTTCTGATCACTATTACCCGTAAAGATCCGGGTCAGAATCGATCTTCAGCAACCCATGCTCGTCGTAAGCGGCGACTAACGGGATCGGGTGGTCAGGCTCGCTGACTTGGTTGACACAGGTCATCGTATCCCAACTGCGCTGATCGATACCCATAATGTAAATCACTGGATTGTCTGGTCCAGACTCAATTATTTACAGACCGCTGCCATCGAGATGGAATATTGCTGTGTGCGGCGTAAAACAAACAAGCAAGCAAAACTGAACTCGAAATTGTCAACAAATCTGTGCTGTATTATATATCTTGTAGGATTTTACTTAATACAGGGAAGGCATTGCAATCCCCCCAACCCATCCTCCCCCACACACACACACACATTACTCCTTTTCCTATGATTTTAGCCCATAGCCTCTCATTACGAAATCAATTTCGAGTGATCCATACCCAACAGTCATTTTTTTTAAACACATCGAATATGTGACGGTATGGCACAGATGATTGTTTTTAGATTTTAAGCGATGTCAGCATCTTTACCGATCTGGGGCGGTGGGGTAGCCTAGTGGTTAAAGCGTTCGCTCGTCACTCCGCAGACCCGGGTTCGATTCCCCACATGGGTACAATGTGTGAAGCCCATTTCTGGTGTCCCCCGCCGTGATATTGCTGGAATATTGCTAAAAGCGGCGTCAAACCATACTCACTCACTCTTTACCGAACGTTTCAATTTGAATAGTTGATTCAATAAAATCAAATGGAGGTTTTAGTCCTTGTTTCATATTTCCGCATTTGAGCCCTAGGCTTAACCTTGAAATATTAGGTCGTAAAAATATATCAAACCCATTATTTGCCCGTGGACTTTAATACGCTTTCCGGCATTCGTGGATGACGAGAATGGTCACCCATGTTGTAACGCTCAAATCACCCTGGACAAATGTTGGCGTTATAACAAGGGAAGACTGTACAATCATAAGGTATAAGACAATGTCGCGTTATCTTCTAAATCCAACAAAATAGTTTATCGCGAACCTAAACCACGTGAACAAACTTACAGACCGGACTTCAACACCTTGATAATGTATTTATCGGAATTTGTAGACATCTGTTAATCAGCTGTAGTCTCTGCCCCCTTTCTGTTCCCCCTCCCCGTCACACGTGCGTTCCCATCCAGGGTAGCTCTGGGTATCTACCGGGTGGGACAACTCTATCTCCCCGATGCGGGTTTGCACACAGCGGAACGATCGCGGGACAGGTGGTGAATTTCCCGTGTCCCTCCGCTCTCATAAAGAGGCCGCGCAACACCGGGTTGTCATTCCAGCCCACGCGACACGCCGAATTTGATACCTTACCTGCCGGGTGATGGTTAAAGAGGAAATGAGACACTGACTTGGGGAGTATTCCGTGGTGAAGACAAGGTCAGTGTAAAATTATTTTGAAATTAATATTAATATTTTAAATGGAAAATGTTAGTGTAAAATACTATTATTTCCGATTAATAATTTCAATCGGCACATGTCAGTGTAAATACTATTATTTTGAAATTAATAATAAGAATTGGAACCTGTCGATGTAAAATACTATTATTTCAATTAATAATGGACATTTTGTTATGTGTACAAAGAAATGTATTTTTATAGTAATTAATGTTCCACATCTCCCAGAATGTAAACTCACGGACGAAGGAACGTCACCTCGCTTTTTTTAACATGTCACAAAACAACAAATTCAGATGGTGGAAATTTAACAATCATATTTGGAAAATTAATGGATTTACAACATTCTGAATGATGAAAGTTTGAACTACAGATAAGAATAATCACTTAGTGTACGATAAAAAATAATTTTGGTGACGTTTCTTTCGCCCGTGAGTTTACATATTGTTATTAGTAAAATTCTATAACTTTCATTACAACAGGATCGTTAACAAAGTGCTTCTTTGACAGAACCATCACGCAATTAGTATTTTGCCTACGTGTCTTTTATAGTATTAGAGAGAATTACTTAGATGTTTCACGTGTAAAAGAGTGACTTTTGGAGTTAACTTTTCACCCATTTTATGAAGTATACAAATGAAAATAAGAAGAAATCAACAATACGGTGCTGGGCCCCGTTTCACAAAGCGATCGTAGCGTTAAGGTGATCGTAACACCCATACTTTAACACAGACTTACGACAGGCGTAGTGCTACGATCGCTTTGTGAAACGGGGCCCTGGACAGTACATTTAATAGTCGACTACTAGTCTGTCTCACATTCCCTGAAGCATATTATTTTCCCTAATGAATTTAGATTTCCTCACGTTAACCAATTCGGATCTTATATGTCTCAGAGTCTTCCATCCCACTGGGGCTCCTGTTTTTCTTTTGCTTCTCTGAGTGTTATATGTTTTCAGAGACTAAGAGTTAGTCTATTCAACAACATGCCGTGGCATTATAAGATATACATAGGGGTAAGAAAAACTTCTCACTTAGGATTAGGAATCGAGAAAAATGCATAAACGAACTCGACCCTTCATTGCACGTGTTCGCGACGTTCTAGAGTATTTCACATCAAGTTCCATCTCAATAGGTTATACGTATGTTTTATTCTGATTAAGAGACACGGGTATTGGTATTGGCGAAATACTGAATAACATGTAAGATGGATGTTTAAGCCTTGAAAATATTGAAGCTGACTCATTTATTTAAAGATCTCTCTCACAGGATGTTTTCAAGTGCAGATAGTGCTATCGGGGAATTGAGCGATAATGGCGACCCTCCACAATGGACGATTGAACGTTTAAGATTCCGATACAGCTAGATTATGTTTAAAAGTTATCGAAATTTCAATGAGCTTTATAAACATTTCTGCCCTTAGAAGATTCAAAACTAACGTAATTTCACTCACAGTCGCGACCGAACACATATTGTTAAGAAAGGAACCGCACTAAATTGTGATCTCCAGAACGGGAGAACTTTATCAGCGTTTATAAGCTTCAGGCCACGTGCTAGTTTTCCCATTGTGAGTGCAGGTTTGCGGGTACAGAGCATGATTGCTTGAATGTATTGAACATAAAACTCTTTAGGACTGCACATACATATATAAACTGTAAACGTCTGGAGTGTTCAAAGCTAAGCTATCCACATTCATACAGAAAAAGGGAAAGGCGTTCTTGCCCGATTATTTATTTTGTATGGAGTCAGGTTTTCAACTCTCACTTTATCTGAATATTCAAATTTCATGATGTATTTTAGTTTGTCATTATTCTAATTAAACAGATACAACGACTCAATTTAGGTTACTATGAAGTAAAACATAAAATAAATCACTGACAAAATTTAATTCCTATTTCGAGTTTGAAAAATGTACATAGGCACCCCCGTTTGTCCTAAAAGTCATTAATAAATTACTATTGAAACTCTCGTGAAAACGGGTGAAAAAAATGAACTGTGACTCTCTCTTCCGCCCCTGATGTATATGATCATCTTATGTTGTTTTAGTGTGCATGAAGTATATTGGCCATTGGCGTTGTTCTCCATGCCATCGTAGTATAAGTGTCTTAATTCAACATTAGCCAACAATGCCTTTAACTCCAAACTCTGCAGCTGTGCGTAAACTGACACAGGTGTGTTAGGAGGTTCTTCGATTCCGCCGCCATGGCACGTTCCGGTATTGATATCTAAAAGAGCTTTGTAGATTTGGTTCTGGGCTGAATGTACCCTACCGAACTATGTCAACATGAGGATAATTACTATGATTGAAATTTTACATCGATTTTACGTAATACATCGGATACCTCCTAATTACCCGGGATTTAAACAAGGGAGCGTACTCTAAACCTTGGACAAATTCAGAGTTACCTCCCCTCGAATGAATTTGGATTGGGCTCAAACAAATGGCCGATAGCCCCAGTAAGCGAACACCAGTGTTTCCCCCCGTCTAATCAATCTAATTCAGTCAAGGGCTTCACATGCTTCAGATAAGAGAACCAGGGTATGGCGAAGAAGTGAAATTACTGCTAACCTACCGCTCCTGTGAAACACAGTCAAAATCAACGTATTGCATTGTCTAGACAGAGACAGAAATTCGGCAACATATAGCTTGTGCACCAGTTCCCCTCTTTAACAACATACTTTATGAGAAAAAGATTGTTTTTCGTAACGAGGATGTTTCCCGTTGATAGAGCCTCTTTTGATAATGCACAAATGTACTGATTCAAGTAACCCGTGAACTGACCCTGGGCGCCTTTATTGCATAATTTAAAACATCCGTATCTTTCATGGGACAACTGCACTGGGCGTAGCCACGCATAATTAAATTCCGTTCGATTCCCTAGATGGATACAATGAGTGAAGACAATTGCTGGTGTCCCTCGCCCGTGATATTGCTGGAACATCACTGTTTCCTATCTTTCGGGTGGTAAATGTCAGACGTTAACAATGATGCCATAACACCCATAGCTCTGTTATCAAATTCAGGGCAGCAAAAACAATAACAGAGCAGTAAGCGTGGATGTATTTCCTGTCCTCGGGTAGTGAGTAAGTTGGGTTTATCGTGGCTTTGAACAGTATTCTACATCTCAGGACATGTATGATAAATATTGGAGGGAAGACGAAAGGGAGTCAAGTGGCAGAGGTTATCTCTTAAACATCCAAGTTTTACCGATACGATACCTCTCAAGGTGTGAGGATGCGCAGATGGAAGATCGCGTCAGGTGAACCCTGATCAAACTCTGACCGCCCAATCACAATGAAGGATGCACGAGTTCAGGGGCCAATTAGGTGTCATTGCTTTACCGCCTAGACCCGGGAATTTCCGATTTTGGGAAACCATTTAGGGTGCAGATGTAAATTGTCCACAAGAAAATATTAAAACATTACAGGGCGACACTATTTTATCGCCACCGGATTTCGAGAAATATAATCATTTTGCAAACAGTCAGATAAAAATTATGCTGGTCTGAATATGTTTCTCACTCAAGCCGAATATTCAGAATCCGCGACGCTGATTGGCTACATTGACTGTTCAACTATATGGAGGCATCATGTAGTACTGTATCAGAGTTAAAGGGCTGATTTGATCGATGGGCGACGTTTAATACTTTAGTGACACCAGTGAGTCTCTAAGTGACCGAATCTGTTTGTTCCGCTAATGAGCCGAATAACCGTGAAACGTGTTGTTGTCTTTAATTGTTTAATGACGCAGTTAATATTATCATAATATATGCAGCGGTAATAAATAATCGAATCTGGAGCCAAATATCCAGTGATTGACATCATGAGTATCGATGCAAAGATATATCCATTGTATCCATGTAACAGCACGCTATGAACCAAGTCATCGACCCTGGCCACCCGATCCATATAGTTGCCTATTACAACCTGTATAGGTTGCTATGGGCCTATGTTCCCAACCAGGATCCCTGCGGATATTATCAAGTCTGGATATGATAAGCTGCATTACGATACAAGTGACATCCTGTGTTATCTGCGGTCATCATATACAACAAAGACCCTGTACTTGAACCGGCTGGGGAACACTGTAAAATAGTGTTGTAACACAGTGATGTTATTGAGTAAAGATTAGTGTAACATTTTCTTAACGGCAGTATATCTTCCGTGAAGTTCTTGTTACAACAGAAACTTTTCTTGGACAGACTAGCTCAGGGGTAAAATGGTAGACTGTTGTTGCCAGGTGAGATGAATTGTGGTTCAACAAGATCATTGCGCCTACATACGTGTGTGTCTGTGCATGTGTGCGTGCGGGTTTGTGCGTGTGTCTGTGCGTGTTCGTGTGCTTGTACTAGTGGTGGTCCGATTAATTGAAATAATCGAAGATTGGTCGCAATGACAAAACGACCAAGCAATCGATCATGTTTTCTCATAATCGAACACAAACAATTTTGGACCACTTGTTTGCAATAACAATATTTTTCAAAAGGTTGATTTTGTCTCGACATTCCATAAGCACTACAAGCTCGTTCCATGTCATGATTAAGTTTATCTTAACAACTCCAGGAAATGTATGTTCCTAACACACTAGTCATCCTTTAAAGATGTGAAATTTGCAAATGCAATTTGCGAAAAAAAACGAGAGAACTACATGTTTTTTCTTTATTTTTTGTGCATTAACAAACATAACCAGGAAAATTTGATAAATGACGCTAACCAATTATTTTCGATGATTGATCGGTTGTAATGAACCAATCATCAATTATGAGATTTACACCAATTCCCAACACTAGCTTGTACTAGTCAGGGCGAATGTCGGTTTTATAGTGACAGCACACTGAGATGCCATGTAGCGGTTTCACATGGAAACACCACTCAGACAGAGTCTACTGAGTCTCAGCCCACCAGTCCTGACGTTATCTCCTTGGTGGGTGCACCAGGCAGGGCAACAACAAGTGTCATATTTTGAAGTATGTTCGTAGGACGCTGCCCTGCCGACTTTGCGCACTGTCCATTAGACCACGGAGTTCGTCTGGTAATGTGGAACTATATGCCAGTTCATATAGCAAAATGTTCTCTTGTCTAGGGTTGTTTGAACATACGCTTTAACCACCATGCTACGCCACCGCCATACGTAACATAGACCCTGCTGTGTCTACTGTGGAGACCCTGGTCGGTTCAATATGTTTGCACACATGGACACATGGCTGTTTGTTCCGCCTGTCCTTGAATTCTAGGGTCGATGACATAAAACAATGTACTGTGCATAAGAGTACTTCATTAGTAGACACGAGGAATGTCCTTTTCCGGTTACTGTTGAATGTCCGAATAGAGTGAGTTGAAATTGTTACATCTCATCTACAATATTGCACCTTCACCGCTATGGAAGAAACAGGAAACTGATGACAAACCACGTGTTTCTTTCTAGCTTAAGGTTTACTCGATTTGAAGTGTCACCTATTCCTGCTGTTAAAGTGGTTTAAGTCGCTCCAGATAATGAGGTGTGTATTACGTCCTCTGCTCAAATAACCAGCACTTCAGCCAATATCGTCCAGGTCCGTGCTCAAGGTGGAGACATGTGAGAAGCTGACAGCTGCTGATCAATGTACATCAGACTTCTGCAACAGCATTGCAGGTGTTGAACTTGATGCGTCTGTACACATGATACGTACATGCCAGGGTCTTAATATTAAGTGGAGTCATACTTCCGTTAAATGGAATGCTTTTTAAAAAATAATCGACGAATTTAGCAAACTTGTATAACCTTGTGCAGCAAATATAGACACGTAGGAGCTGTGTACTATGCGTCTTGAACTGTGAACCCGCAATAAATTTACAGTGTTGGGAACAAAGGACGATGGCGTAATCTTAGATTCATAAATTGATTTACGAACATCTGGTATCACCACTAATTTTCAGTGATCCTTCCTTTTAATTTTCTTGACTGCATGTTTTTGCCATTTATGCCCAATGAAATAGGTTCTATCCCAAACATCCACATCAGTATGCCAAAGCGTGTGCAGTCAACCAGAAATGTTGTTGGAAGCTGTGGAAGTCTTGGGATGTGGAAGTTTTGGGAGGATACCAATGAAATTGTTTTGGGCAGATAATCGAGAGTAATTATTTTCTTGAGTCCACGTTTAATATTCACAGTAATTTCAAAAGAACGAATATCATAACATAAGCCCCTTACAAAAAACAAAACTGGTTCTATATAGTGTATCATAAATACATTACACTTAGCATACGTTTTGTCCTGTTACAGGTCATTCACCAGCATCATGAGCCCGTCAATACACATGTCCATGTCCATGTGCCGGAAGTGCAGAATGCTACGGCGGAAGTGAAGGATGCTTTGGACGCAGAGGGAGAATATTAAAGCTGTCCGCTGACCCGAGCAGTTCGCAACAAGACTTACTTTTGAGTGTTTTGTTCGTTCGGCTCGCGTTACTTTGACGGCACATACATCATATAACGAAACAGCGACTGAGTCCATCAGGGGCGTAGCTACCATTATAAAAAAAAGCCCGGGCTTACACATGACTGTTGCCCCAAAAGGTTGGGCAAGTCCTCAATACTATCTAAATAAAAAGCTTTGCAACCAATCGGGCTTACACGAAACAATTGGCTGGCTACGCGCCTGTCCATGTTGTTTAACGCCGGAGTTAACCCGAATGTTGTATCACAGCAGTCTGAATAAATACTGGAGCCAGTCCAAGACAACCAAATAATCCTGGGCTACTCCTCGCGGATCCAAGACAGCGAGACAAGCATCGGTTATTGTGGAAGTACTCACCCCGTATGTATGCACGTATAGGAGGCAACAGTCGGTTACCAGGGACCTGACATAAGATATGCTGAGTTTGGCAACAATCTGCATTTAAGGAATAAAGATTATGGCACCCTGTTATGTAATAATGGTTCCGTTTTTTCCCTTTACTAGCATATATAGTAACCTAATTATAAGTTAAAACACGAGCAGAATATTAAGTGTTCATCGCCGTATATTTATGAACGGTGGGTGCCATTCTAGTACACAATATTTTAAGTATCACTAAACCCCCACTGAATATTCTTCCACACAAACATATCTTTACCTCAGGGCGTTAAAACCAATTAATATGCATGTATACCTCAAATTTGATATGAATTAATCGTACCTGTAGTTAATGCAGTTAAAATCAATCATAGCATGGGGCCTTAAGGTCTACCAAGGTCTTACGCCAACCAAATCTAACGTATCCCAAATTGAAATCTGGTGTTCAACTGATGAACTCTGCTACTCCACAGCGGGCAAGGGTGGCTCAGTTGCTTTGGCCATGTCATTCGCTGTGGAAAGTTGCCTCCCTTTAGGCCCTGTCACACTTCTGCGTATCCTATTTCCTTATGAGTTGCGCATTGACATTTCTTTCATACGCAGTCGTACGCACAATACGCACCTCATATGCATCTCAATCGTTTTGTGTAAGTTTTATTTACGCCGGCATACGCACAGTACGACCCAGTACGCCCGATAGTTTTGGGCATGCACCATACCACGCTGCGTATAATACGCAGGTAATAAGTTATAAATACGCATGCAGTGAATCGGTTCCGCATCGGTCGAGCTCGGTAAGTGTTCGTGGGGGTATATTGAGCGTATACATAGCGCACTTGCAGCGCTGATACTACGCACGCTGAACGAACTCGTAGCGAATGCCGACGTATTGCACGAATTAGTAGAGTTTGTCCGTCGATCGGGCAGCGCATTGTACTTGTTTGTAACTTATGACAAACGCATAGATACCGTACTTGCCGAACATCCAGGGTGCACACGAGATAATTTATAAATAGGATGGCTCCTCAAGACTACAGGGTGCACAGATCCGGGCGGCCCATGATGACAAAAGGTAATGTTCACGCAATGGAATCTGCAGTGGTAATGAAAACAGCGGGAAGCAGCCGCCTTTTAAATAAATCGGGAATACGCTTGGCATTCGTCGGAGGTGTAAGGCACGCGGTCGGCTTACGTGTAAGTTGGGTGCATGCTCACTGCATATTCAACTACTTGCAGCAAGAAAAATACCGTTACGCAAATCATACGCACCTAATACGCAATGTATGCGCTGGATTCGTTAATTATACGCTAGAGTCAAAAGTCAAACTAATAAAAGAATTCGCAATTTTGAGCGTACGGCTGCGTATAACTGAATTGTTTTTTTTATAAGGAACTCATAAGCACTTGATATACGCAAATGAGTGAGTTGGTTGGTTGGATTTTACGCCGCTTTTAGCCATATTCCAACAATATCACGGCGGGGGACACCAGAAATGTATACGCAAATGTGTGACAGGGGCTTTAGTCCTGGAAGCTGATCTTTGACTCCAATCAAGGATGACCCGTGATAATGATTGTCAGTTGGTCAGTTACATACCCACTCACGATTTTGCTTGGTTGGTTGGTTGTTTAACGCCGCACTCAGCAATATTCCAGGTATATGGCGGCGGTCTGTAAATAATCGAGTCTGGGCCAGATAATCACGTGATCAACAGCATGAGCATCGATCTACGCAATTGGGATACGATGGCATGTGTCAACCAAGTCAGTGAGCCATACCATCCGATCCCGTTAGTCGCTTCTAACAAAAAGCATGGGTTGTTGAAAATCAATTTTAACAGAATCTTCACAGGTCTACCCACTCAGGAGGGTCACCTACATCGACAAGTTATGTACGATCTGCATTTAATGTTGAGATATACATGTATAAGATATGTTCAAAGTATGAGCTGAGGTCTAATACGCATGAGCTCACGTTCAATATATAACATGGACGCATGACCTCACAAACAATATATAACAGGGACACATGACCTCACAAACAATATATAACAGGGACACATGACCTCAAAAACAATATATAACAGGGACACATGACCTCACGTTCAGCACATTACATGGCCACAGGACCCCCCTGTTCAACACATGGACGCATAACCTAAGTTCAGTATATATAATGTGCCCGTGACCTCACATTCAATATATAACATGGATTTATGACCTGACGTATGATATAAAACATGGACATGATCTCTGGTTAAGTATATAACATGGATACACGACCTCACATGCAATATATGACAGGGACGCATGGCCTCAAGTTCAATATAGAACATGGACACAGTACCCCACGTTCAGTATATAAAGTGAACACAACCTCACATTCAATATATACCTAGTCAAAAAATAAACTTCACATTCTTTCTTCAGGGCACTATAAAAGAACAAGAGATGGTAAGATGGTTAAATTGTTATTATTTCATTGCTGAGATCTGTGTGATGTACCCGATACACTGACAGTGGCATAATCAGTTCCACTAGGCTACACCGCCATTCCAAAACATGGGTATACAGAATGTCAAGTCACAAGAATAAAAATGCGAAATTTCTCAGTTCAATATCGTGTATGGCCGCCCCGCTCATTCACCACTGCCAAACACCGTCTTCTCATCGACTGCCTAATGCTTGTGAACACGTGGTTGGGGATTCTGCGCCATTACTCTTGCAAGGCAGCGCCAAGTTCCTGCAAATTCTGAGGTTGGTTCCTAAGACCACGAAGCCTTCTCCCAAGTGCATCCCAAACGTGCTCTATTGGATTAGGGTCAGGGGACCTCGATGGCCAGTCCAAGACGTTGATTCCAGCGTTTTGAAGGAAATGTCGTGTCAACATCGCGGTATGCGGCCGAGCATTATCATACTGGAACTGTAGACCTGGACAATGAGCCGCCATGAAAGGAACGAGTTCAGGGGTGAGCACCTGGTCGCGGTAAGCCGCAGCTGTGAGGTTTCCACGGATGACCAGAAGTCGGGAACGATTGTTCCCACAGAAAGCACCCCACACCATGCAACTTCCACCCCCGAATCTGTCGACTTCCTGTACACAACATTGGGCATACCGTTCACGACGTAGTCTCCAGACTCTATGCCTGCCGTCCGCGAATCTGAGGGTAAACCTGGATTCATCGCTAAAGACGACTCGATTCCAGTCTCTCTGGGTCCATCGGAGGTGACGTTGGGCCCACAGCAGACGTTGACGTTGATGAAACGGCGTCAATATTGGCCCACGATATGGACGTCGAGAATGGAGATTGGCAGCCCGCAACCGATTTCGAATGGTCTGTGAGGACAGTCGACCTCTAAACATCTCAGCCCTGATTCGTGTAGCCGACAGAAATCTGTCACGTAGGTGACGTAGGACGATTTGACGGTCTTCTGCTCGTGACGTCACACGTGGACGACCCGACGTTGGGCGATCAGAAGTGGTGCCAGTTTGTTGTAGACGACCTCGCAAGTCATACACAGTACGACGGCTGCATCCCATTGCTCTTGCGACGTCAATAACTGATCTTCCCGCTTGCAACATGCCAACGGGACATTCACGTTGCACATTTGACAATCGTGGCATTTCAAGTACCGTAAGAACTGTGGTTTAAAAGTGTTTTTTTCAATTCTTGAGGCCAATGCAAACACGTGCATATGAAGACAACTTCGATGCGAAGATCACGTGATTGACTGCACGTGCAAAACCTGATTTGGCACTAACGTCATTTGCACGACGAATGGATGGGTTTGAGTGGGTTTTGCTAACGTTTTTCTAGAGTCGAAAGATAGGGATTCCATTTCGGATACATAGATGTATCACCAGAGAAAAAATATTCATTATTTTTCAAATTACATTTTGTGAAGTTTCTTATTTGACTTAGTATATAACCTTATATTTTGCATGGCACAATGACCTCACATTAGTTTATATCAGACACGTGGCCTCATGTTTGGTATATAGCATAGACACATGCCCTCACATTCAGTATATAACAGACATGTGATCTCACATTCAGTATATAGCATAGACACGTGACCTCATGTTCAGTATATAGCATAGATACATTGTCTCATGTTCAGTATATAGCATAGACACATGACCTACCATTTGGTATATAGCATAGACACATGACCTCATGTTCTGTTTACAACAGGTGACATCATGTATCATGGACTGATGAGCTCAGGTTTAACTGCCACTGGGTGTAGAGGGTGTGTCACGAGTGGAAGGTCGGTGGCACTATTCCCTACTGCAATAATCCAAATGACGTGAAACGATTGTAGTTGTTGGTTTGTGATGAGCTCAAGGTAGGCAACTAAGATATCATAAACTCGATCCCTTTCAATGGCTGGTCGGGAATTTTTTAGTTTCCTGATGGTGTAGTTGGCGCTATTTCTGATAAGCACGCAGATGTTGTTTCATGTATTGTGTGGTCTGGGTTGGCTTGGAACATTTCACTCTTGTCAGCAGCACAGGGATTGTGTCGGGATAAATGAATAAATGGCTCCAAAGAACAGGGACAGGGGCAGACTTTTCCATTGATTCATGGTGGCAGGACCGCCTCCTTCCATCTTCCATTGCTTTTACAAATCAAATGGAATCGAGCTATCAGGAAAACCCCAGTGTCACCATACTTCGGTTCACCAAAGTTGTCCATTCTTACTGAGCCTTGATGGTAATGTCATCATGTCAGGATTACTTCTATTGACTGATGTTTTATTAAGCACAGCATAATTTAGCATAGCATAATAAATATACTGACGTCAACAAGCAAACATTTATTTTCGATCAAGAGTAATCTGGAAGTCTCTGACACAACAGATTGATCTGGCATAGTAGAGTGTGTTCCGGAGGATATTTAGGACTATACAAGGGGCAAGGGCATACCTTTATTGGCAAAATTTACATCAAGAACAGCGGCCATGTGAAGATTTTACTTATGACCATTCTTGCTGCAATGCTGTGAATGACATTATGGCCGACTTTCTTAGTATTATCATGCAGGCAGCCATCACAGAGACATGGAGACAGACAGTGTGTGTGACTTGTACACTGGGAATGCTAAAATTATTACCCTTTCACAGGATCAGTTTGCACTCAATATTAATCTAAGCTCCTGGGACTATACAACCCAAACTGTCAGTGAGGCACAGAACGTTAATGGCTACTTTACCATTTATCCCACTTGGTACGCATTCACACCTGGGTGAACAGAGGCATACCATGAACAAAGTGACTTTCCTAAGGAGTCACCACCTGTTATGTCTGCCTCATGGAACTGAGACATCAGAACTATACCTCATCAAGTTGCTGTTCGCCCACTCATCCAAGGACTTTCTGTGAGCAACATTGCATGACCTGAATAAGGGGATTTGTCACAATGTTGCTTTTTACAGCTCCTGATTGTAGCCCAACAGGAAGGAAAGACGAGGTCAATGTTTTGGCCGTTTTTCCAAGTCCCTATTTGTTTTTGTTCCTGAGGACAGCATGAAGCTGTTACATCAATAACAACAGTGGGGTAGCCTGGTGGTTAAAATGTCTGCTCGTCATGTCGAAGACCCGGGTTCGAGACCCCACATGTGTACAATGTGTGAAGTCCATTTATGGTGTCCCCCCAAAGTGATATTGGTGGAATATTGCTGAAAGAGGGATAAAACTACTCACTCACTCACCCTATTACATCAACAACAAAGAGACAGAAACACATGATAAAGTTTTCGAGCCAAATTTACTCGATGGCCCCCACGAAGGGTGGCTGAATACAAGCATCAGGAGCGGGTTGTCTATTTGGCTCCACCATCCCCCAAAGGCCAGCTCAACACAGACAGACATAGCAGTTTCTTCACCTGTTCATCTCAAATGGATACACTTGAAACTCACTGAACATCAATTCCATGCTATAAGAGTGAGTGCATGTTCAACGTATAATATCTCAGGCAGCCACATTCCAGACAAATATGGCTCTTCAGAAATGATCTGAACCAGGCGACTGACCACCTGAAATGAACCTCATATATAGTCGGACTATCTTCTTTTGTCCATCCACAATATGATACAGTGGTGTCCTGGTGAGCCCACACGACCTTGCTGAGTTGATCCAAGTAGCAGTAGATTGTATGGAGCTGAAACAAGAAGTCCGATCTGTGAACATCCTCTAGTTATGTGTGGATTGTGGATACCTACAGGAAAGTGATCCATATGGTGGTCGACTGTCCAGACTGGAGTGTTTCAGATGGTCACACACTGTTCAACAGTCCAGGACAGTCAGTTTCAGATGGTTATATCGTTGACTGTCTATACTAGAGAGTTCGAGATGGTCACACATAGATCAACAGTCAGTTTCAGATGGTTATATCGTTGACTGTCCATACTAGAGAGTTCCAGATGGTCACTCAGAGATCAACAGTCAGTTCCAGATTGTCATGTCATTGACTGTCCAGACTAGAGAGTTGGAGATAGCTTTGATCCACAGTCCTTGCGAGTCTAGACAGCCACAGGGGTACCACAGTGATTGACAGTCAACGCCTGTTCCTGTTCCTTCAGTTCCAGGCAGTCATATCATTGACTGTCCTGGCTAGAGAGTTCCAGATGGTCATGTCATCGACTGTCCAAACCAGACAGACCCAGACAGTATTATAGTTGGCTGTCGTGACAGTCAGTTCCAGACGGTCACACACTGGTTGACCAATCAGAGCAGCTGCCCCTCACACAGTGCACAACGGGTCAGGTCCGCGGCCAGCCAGGTAATGTCTGCAAGAAGACACATGTACAATGGAGATTACCCACATTCAGTTTGTTTTCGTTTAGCAATATTACGGCCATGTTACAGTAGCCTCTAAATATTTAAGTCTGACCAGACACTCCAGTTGTCGACATTGTTAGCAATGATCAAATATCATAGAGGTACAGTTATGTGACTGTGAAATTTAGCATTAAACATTGTTGTAATTGCAATTATCGGGCCGAGCTGTAGATGCATCCTGGGTACTAGTGGAGATTTATCGGAATTTTGTATACCCTGGAGATTACTGAGGATGATTTACACCCTGATGTCATAATATCAACTAGCACATTATTAGACTTGAGAAAACCATTGTACCTTTCAGTTGCTCCAGTTGATGGCAGCAGTCAAACAAGGGAGATAGGGAAACTGTCATGACATGTCTGGCACTTCCTGTATGGAATCTGGTCACATGGCAGCAATGTCACCAGATTCAGCATGCCCTAAAGTTAATCCGTCACTGATACAGGAAACTGTCATGAATGTTGAAACTATGGACCAAGCATTCAAAGCTTACCACTGAATAGATCAGAAGACACGGGTTCATATATCCTGTACCACAATGGAAAATACACTGGTGTCCCCTGATTCATACTGGAAGTTTGGCATAAAACCATACTCACTCACTTCACATTCAAAGAATTCTTTAGTTCTAAATTGATCATAACCATGGCCAGTTGATTATAAAAGAAGCTAGCTGAGAGTCACTCTGTCAATATCCAAACAACTGAAAGAGCCAAGAAAGGCAGCAATAATAAAGGGTGGTGGGGCAGTGGGACAATAGGTTAATGTGTTCGCTTGTCATGCTTGTCCAGGTTCAATTCCTCACATGGTGTACAATGTGTTAAATATGTTTCTGGTGTCCCCTGTCGTGATATTGCTGGAATATTGCTGAAAGCAGCATTACGTGTACCATACTCACTCACTTACTTTGGATGAAAGCTAGTTAGCATGGCATGAATATTAAAAAACAATGTATAGCCACAGGGCTCTATACGCAGCTGAGTCATAAATATATGATGGTGACCATGTTTAAAATCTAAATGGAATTCTGTGTGAAAATTTAGACATAGGTTGGATCATTTCTACAATGCACATTTGAAAATGTAAAGTTAACAATGAACAGAGAAACTGACAGTAGACCACAACATAAGCTAACAGAGTGTGTTATGGAACTATGACAGCCAAATACTTACCAAATGTATGCCCATTGACACATTTACAGCTTGAGTGATCCATCTGGAGACCTGCTTATGTTAAGGTTAACTGATGATTGCTTAAGTCTCACCATTCCCAAGAGAGACAAGCATGGGTAGCTGGAGACTAGTCTCACCATTCCCAAGAGAGACAAGCACGGGTAGCTGGAGACTAGTCTCACCATTCCCAAGGGAGACAAGCATGGGTAGCTGGAGACTAGTCTCACCATTCCCAAGAGAGACAAGCACGGGTAGCTGGAGACTAGTCTCACCATTCCCAAGGGAGGTAAACATGGGTGGTGGGGACTAGTCTCACCATTCCCAAGGGAGACAAGCATGGGGTGCTGGGGAATAGTCTCATGGGGAGCTGGGGTGTTGGGGACTAGTCTCACCATTCCCAAGGGAGGTAAGCATGGGGTGCTGGGGACTAGTCTCACCATTCCCAAGGGAGGTAAAGGGTGCTGGGGACTAGTCTCACCATTCCCAAGCTGGAGAGACTAGTCTCACCATTCCCAAGGGAGACAAACATGGGGTGCTGGGGACTAGTCTCACCATTCCCAAGGGAGGTAAACATGGGGTGCTGGGGACTAGTCTCACCATTCCCAAGGGAGGTAAGCATCGGGTGCTGGGGACTAGTCTCACCATTCCCAAGAGAGACAAGCACAGTAGCTGGAGACTAGTCTCACCATTCACAAGGGAGACAAACATGGGGTGCTGGGGACTAGTCTCACCATTCCCAAGGGAGGTAAACATGGGGTGCTGGGGACTAGTCTCACCATTCCCAAGGGAGGCAAGCATGGGGTGGTGAGGACTAGTCTCACCATTCCCAAGGGAGGCAAGCATGGGGTGCTGGGGACTAGTCTCACCATTCCCAAGGGAGGTAAGCATGGGGTGCTGGGGACTAGTCTCACCATTCCCAAGGGAGGTAAGCATGGGGGTGCTGGGGACTAGTCTCACCATTCCCAAGGGAGGCAAGCATGGGGTGTTGGGGACTAGTCTCACCATTCCCAAGGGAGGCAAGCATGGGGTGCTGGGGACTAGTCTCACCATTCCCAAGGGGAGGTAAGCATGGGGTGCTGGGGACTAGTCTCACCATTCCCAAGGGAGGTAATGCATGGGGTGCTGGGGACTAGTCTCACCATTCCCAAGGGAGGTAAGCATGGGGCTGGAGACTAGTCTCTGGGAGACAAGCATGGGTAGCTGGAGACTAGTCTCACCATTCCCAAGAGAGACAAGCACGGGTAGCTGGAGACTAGTCTCACCATTCCCAAGGGAGGTAAACATGGGTGGTGGGGACTAGTCTCACCATTCCCAAGGGAGACAAGCATGGGGTGCTGGGGAATAGTCTCACCATTCCCAAGGGAGGCAAGCATGGGGTGTTGGGGACTAGTCTCACCATTCCCAAGGGAGGTAAGCATGGGGTGCTGGGGACTAGTCTCACCATTCCCAAGGGAGGTAAGCATCGGGTGCTGGGGACTAGTCTCACCATTCCCAAGAGAGACAAGCACGGTAGCTGGAGACTAGTCTCACCATTCCCAAGGGAGACAAACATGGGGTGCTGGGGACTAGTCTCACCATTCCCAAGGGAGGTAAACATGGGGTGCTGGGGACTAGTCTCACCATTCCCAAGGGAGGTAAGCATCGGGTGCTGGGGACTAGTCTCACCATTCCCAAGAGAGACAAGCACAGTAGCTGGAGACTAGTCTCACCATTCACAAGGGAGACAAACATGGGGTGCTGGGGACTAGTCTCACCATTCCCAAGGGAGGTAAACATGGGGTGCTGGGGTCTAGTCTCACCATTCCCATGGGAGGTAAACATGGGGTGCTGGGGACTAGTCTCACCATTCCCAAGGGAGGTAAGCATGGGGTGCTGGGGACTAGTCTCACCATTCCCAAGGGAGGTAAGCATGGGGTGCTGGGGACTAGTCTCACCATTCCCAAGGGGAGGTAAGCATGGGGTGCTGGGGACTAGTCTCACCATTCCCAAGGGAGGTAAGCATGGGGTGCTGGGGACTAGTCTCACCATTCCCAAGGGAGGTAAGCATGGGGTGCTGGGGACTAGTCTCACCATTCCCAAGGGAGGTAAGCATGGGGTGCTGGGGACTAGTCTCACCATTCCCAAGGGGAGGTGCATGGGGTGCTGGGGACTAGTCTCACCATTCCCAAGGGAGGTAAGCATGGGGTGCTGGGGACTAGTCTCACCATTCCCAAGGGAGGTAAGCATGGGGTGCTGGAGACTAGTCTCACCATTCCCAAGGGAGGTAAGCAAGGGGGGTAAGCATGGGTGGTGGGGACTAGTCTCACCATTCCCAAGGGAGGCAAGCATGGGGTGGTGGGGACTAGTCTCACCATTCCCAAGGGAGGCAAGCATGGGGTGCTGGGGACTAGTCTCACCATTCCCAAGGGAGGTAAGCATGGGGTGCTGGGGACTAGTCTCACCATTCCCAAGGGAGGTGCAAGGGGGCATGTGAGTTGGTGGGGACTAGTCATGGGTTGCTGGGGACTAGTCTCACCATTCCCAAGGGAGGCAAGCATGGGGTGGTGGGGACTAGTCTCACCATTCCCAAGGGAGGTAAGCATGGGGTGCTGGGGACTAGTCTCACCATTCCCAAGGGAGGTAAGCATGGGGTGCTGGGGTCTAGTCTCACCATTCCCAAGGGAGGTAAGCATGGGGTGCTGGAGACTAGTCTCACCATTCCCAAGGGAGGTAAGCATGGGGTGCTGGGGTCTAGTCTCACCATTCCCAAGGGAGGTAAGCATGGGGTGCTGGGGACTAGTCTCACCATTCCCAAGGGAGGTAAGCATGGGGTGCTGGGGTCTAGTCTCACCATTCCCAAGGGAGGTAAGCATGGGGTGCTGGAGACTAGTCTCACCATTCCCAAGGGAGGTAAGCATGGGGTGCTGGGGTCTAGTCTCACTATTCCCAAGGGAGGTAAGCATGGGGTGCTGGAGACTAGTCTCAACATTCCCAAGGGAAGTAAGCATGAGGTGGTGGGGGACTAGTCTCACCATTAGGGACACCATCAGCATGGGGACACCAGCATGAGTGCTCTGGAGTGTGTCACTCAGTTCTAACAGGAGACCAAAATCAGTTGCGGGTGACCTCGACTCTCCGGAGTGGCAAGTTTTAAAAGGATATTCTGTTCACAGATGGTGCAGGTGGAAGGTGGGATGTCCATCACATGGCCCATAACTTTGATGACAGTGTCCGACTCGCCATACTTATGTAACGTCTCCTTGGTACTTTGTTCCAACCATTGGCACATGTGGGTCAAGATTCTTTGTTCTGAAGTTACATGATTACAGAAGATACAGAAAGCATAACAAAGTAAAAAACCCCTTCCACTTCAAATACCATTAGGTATCTCTCATAAATATCCCCAAGATGATATGGTATAGGTTTTGGGCTCTAAGTTGGTATATATAAATGCCTGGAATACCCAGTGCAGCACTCTAAAGTACTGTCGGAAATAGAAAAAAAACTGTTTTTAGGCTGTTACTCTGTATCCCTAAAATTTACACAATTACAAATAGCATATGTCAAAATAACCCACTTCGGCCTAACTGGGCGTTCAGTGTGATACGTAATACGAGTCCGCCCGGAGTGCGGAAGGTCGCGGGTTCGATCCCCGACCGCGTCATACCAAAAGATGTTAAAATATGGTACTTGTTGGTCCCTGCCTGGCGCTCGGCATTAATGGGTACAACAAGGACTGGTCGGCTCGGAGTCAGTATAATGTGTCTGAGTGGGGTATTCATGCTTCACTGCGGCATGGTATCTCAGTGGGCTAGCACTATAAAACCAGCTTAAGTCTGGGCTAGTACAAGCAGCCGCACATACACATACACACGCAGGCATGTCGTCATATGAGCGAAATATTCTCAAGCTTGACGTTAAACCCAATTTCACCTCACCTTACCTCACGTAATACGATATCCAGAAAAACATGTTTACTCGTAAAATCATGCAAAACTTAGAAAAAATACGAATAGCTGCTGAAAACAATAGATCAAACTATAGATGGCAATTAGGTCGCTCAGCCAGGTATGACGACGGACCATTGACTCACCTGGCATGAAATGCACGTGCTGCCTACAGGCACAAGGGGTCATCTCAAAGATATTTTGTGCTTTTTCATGTGTGTTGACTATGTCTCATCTATCGATTAACATCTTACGTGTCTTTCTTTCATAAAGTTTATGTTGTGATATGTAAAAGAGTATGATACCCGAAAACCATAGAAACGCATCGTAGTATATAGGTGGCATGACCATCCGAAGATCGACAGGACTGGATATTATTTGTAAATTGTTATGACGTGCAGTGTACCTCCCCAGTATAATTGCCCTAAAGGATTATCTTATCTTAGCTGATATCTCTATCCCCTAGCCAGACCCCAGGTTTTGCTTTTGAGACGACCCCTCCTATCTGTTTCTTTTTATAGTGACAGTGAGACTGCATGGTAGCTACATCCTTAATAGTTGTAGCATAAAAGTTATTATTTTTTACGTCAGCTATCGTTTATAATGAATCTACGTCTAATTTCAAATTGGGCATTTAAAAAGTGTCCTTTGTAATACAATATCGTCGCACACTAATTTGCATAAAGCCATGGTCTGTTCCAAATAAATCTTTTTGGACTTAGAAAAGCCGCATTGCTCATTTCTGCACTAATTTCCCCTCAGTAAAGTCCCTTTTCTCCATTTCCTATCTCTCTACCACCGAGACTGTAGTTAGGCCGAACTTAGTTTAACAGATATTTCACACTTTCACATATCAACTACATAAATTGTAGAGATAAATGAGAAAATACAGTTTTTTTCTACTTCTGACAGTACTTTAGTATATATATACATATTGATGGGGTTGTTCCTTTCAAGGTTAGTTAGGTGGAATGCTGGTCTGGAGTGAGTGAGTGAGTTTAGTTTTACGCCGCACTCAGCAATATTCCAACTATATGGTGGTGGTTTGTAAATAATTGAGTCTGGACAAGAAAATCCAGTGATCAACAGCATGAGCATCGGTCGACACAATTGGGAACCGATGACATGTGTCAACCAAGTCAGCAAGACTGACCACCCGATCCCGTTAGCCGCTCGTACGACAAGCATGGGTTACTGAAGATCAATATTCTAACCCGGATCTTCACGGGTTGCTGGCCTGGAGGTCACTTGGCAAGGTGCCTTGACCAGGGAATCTATTTTGAAGATTCAGAGACTAATTTGCAGGGGTCTCAGGTTAAAAGCAAAAGGTTTCCACAACTAGAAAATGTCAAATATTGAACACAGCATTCAACCATAAGACATGTAATATTGCACATGAACATAGACTTTTATTCAAAAACAGATTTAGAATTTCCATCCTGAAACAAATCTTTAATAGAAAAGTGTGAATCATTTGGTTTAGTCAAATGATTACATACAACATTTGATTTAACCAAACTTTCAGACAGCAGCATTCACTTGTAAACATGTATCTTCAGGGATACAGATAAGGGGCGTACAGCCATAATGTACGCCTAAAAATCAATGACGTACGACATAATATAAGATTTCAAGCGTATCATGTACGCACATAAATACCTTGTACGTCTAACATATATATAAACAGCTGAAAAGTTGTTTAATATTATAAATAACAAACCACATCACCGGTTCGCTCACACAAAAGCATGTAAGTACTCCTTCAAAATGATCAGTACACCTCCACTTGCAATATGAGGTGCAAGTACACCCACAACCTCAAAAGTTATCTGGAGCCCTGTATCTTGTTGGTATTGGTTTCAATTTGAATATATAAAGATGCAGGATTTTGAGTCCAGTAACTTCCTGCCTGACGCATGTATGCAAGATTGTATCATAAACATTTTAAGTTACTTTTTCCATGTTTCTGGACAACATTATTTTCAAATATATATTCAACATACCAAGATGTGAGAGTTTTCTTTTGCATTTGTTGACATCTTCAAATCGTTGTTTAATTAACCGACCATGAATTTCATCTGTGAACTTTTCAATGTCCTTTGAAATTGGCTCAAAACCCTGGAAGACAAACAGATTGGAACTAATGATAATACAGGATAATAGGGTGTGATACAGGATAATAGGGTGTGATACAGGATGATAGGGTGTGAAACAGGATAATAGGGTGTGATACAGGACTATAGCGTGTGATTCAGGACATCAGGGCATGATACAGGATGATAGGGTGTGATACAGGACATCAGAGCGTGATACAGGATGATAGGGTGTGATACAGGACATCAGAGCGTGATACAGGACGATAGGGTGTGATACAGGACATCAGGGCATGATACAGGATGATAGGGTGTGATACAGGACATCAGGGCATGATACAGGATGATAGGGTGTGATACAGGACATCAGAGCGTGATACAGGACGATAGGGTGTGATACAGGACATCAGGGCGTGATACAGGACCATAGCGTGTGATTCAGGACATCAGGGAATGATAAAGGATGATAGGGCATGATACAGGACAATAGA
Source organism: Haliotis rubra (assembly GCF_003918875.1). NCBI lineage: Eukaryota > Metazoa > Mollusca > Gastropoda > Lepetellida > Haliotidae > Haliotis > Haliotis rubra. The sequence continues at coordinate 167,565 of NW_025765010.1, read as the reverse complement.
GTGTGATACAGGACAATAGAGTGTGATACAGGACATCAGGGAGTGATACAGGATGATAGGGTGTGATACAGAACACAAGAGTGTGATACAGGACATCAGGGCATGATACAGGATGATAGGGTGTGATACAGGACATCAGGGCATGATACAGGATGATAGGGTGTGATAGGATGATAGTGTGATACAGGACATCAGGGCAGGATGATAAAGGGATGATAGGGGTTGTGATACAGGACAATAGGGTGTGATACAGGACATCAGGACAATAGAGTATGATACAGGACAGGATGATAGGGTGATACAGGACATCAGGGCATGATACAGGATGATAGGGTGTGGTTGTGATACAGGATGATAGGGTGTGAACATTAGAGATAAGACGTGATACAGGACATGATAGGGTGTGATACAGGACAATAGAGTAGTATGATACAGGACATTAGGGTGTGATACAGAACACTAGAGTGTGATACAGGACATCAGGGCATGATACAGGATGATAGGGTGTGATACAGGACATTAGGGTGTGATAAAGAACATTAGAGTGTGATACAGGACATCAGGGCATGATACAAAATGACAGGGTGTGATACAGGACATCAGGGCATGATACAGGATGATAGGGTGTGATACAGAACACAAGAGTGTGATACAGGACATCAGGGCGTGATACAGGATGATAGGGTGTGATACAGGACAATAGAGTGTGATACAGGACATTAGGGTGTGATACAGAACACTAGAGTGTGATACAGGACATCAGGGCATGATACAGGATGACAGGGTGTGATACAGGACATCAGGGCATGATACAGGATGATAGGGTGTGATACAGAACACAAGAGTGTGATACAGGACATCAGGGCGTGATACAGGATGATAGGGTGTGATACAGGACAATAGAGTGTGATACAGGACATTAGGGTGTGATACAGAACACTAGGATGTGATACAAGACATCAGGGCGTGATACAGGATGATAGGGTATGATACAGGACAATAAAGTGTGATACAGGACATTAGGGTGTGATACAGAACATTAAAGTGTGATACAGGACATAAGGGCGTGATACAGGATGATAGGGAGTGATACATGACAATAGAGTGTGATACAGGACATTAGGCTGTAATACAGAACACTAGAGTGTGATACAGGACATCAGGGCATGATACAGGATGATAGGGTGTGATACAGAACACTAGAGTGTGATACAGGACATCAGGGCATGATACAGGATGACAGGGTGTGATACAGGACATCAGGGCATGATAAAGGATGATAGGGCGTGATACAGGACAATAGAGTGTGATACAGGACATCAGGGCGTTATACAGGATGATAGGGTGTGATACAGAACACTAGAGTGTGATACATGACATCAGGGCATGATAAAGGATGATAGGGCGTGATACAGAACACTAGAGTGTGATACAGGATGATAGGGTGTGATACAGAACACTAGAGTGTGATACATGACATCAGGGCATGATACAGGATGACAGGGTGTGATACAGAACACCAGGGCATGATAAAGGATGATAGGGCGTGATACAGGATGATAGAGTGTGATACAGGACATCAGGGCGTGATAAAGGATGATAGGGCGTGATACAGGATGATAGAGCGTGATACAGGACATCAGGCTGGATAAAGGATGATAGGGCGTGATACAGGATGATAGAGTGTGATACAAGACATCAGGGCGTGATACAGGATGATAGGGTGTGATACAGGACATCAGGGCGTGATACAGGATGATAGGGCGTGATACAGAATGATAGAGTGTGATACAGGACATCAGGGCATGATACAGGATGATAGGGTGTGATACAGGACATCAGAGCGTGATACAGGATGATAGGGTGTGATACAGGACATCAGACAGGATGTGATACAGGACATCAGGGCATGATACAGGATGATAGGGTGTGATACAGAACGGTAGGGTGTGATTCAGGACATAAGAGCATGATGCAGGACAACTCAGAAAAATACACACCTCTTCTTCCTCATCAACTGAGTTTCGCAGAAGGTTTTCCAAGACCAGAAATAAAAATCTGAAACCAAATTGTAATCTTTACAACATTGTTCATCTATCATCCACAGACTTGGTACATCACTCCACCTTCCATACAGGAATATGACAACATACAGGCATTGAAACCATGCAACACACTTCATTGTTTCTACACAGTTTTGCAGTTTAATGAAGACATTTCTTCACACTTACAATGAACACTTATATTTACAATTGACTAGATCAGTCTAAAGGAGTAGTGTTAGCTTGCTGATCCTCAGAGTTTGCAGCTAGCCCTGCTTTACTGATTTCTCATGAAGTCAAATCATGGAGAACTGGAAAAGTTATAAAAATTAGAAAAAACATAACCCTCAAATATGTTAATTGTCATTGAAGTCTACCATCATCAAATTACTAGCTGTACTCTGGAACACTTAGAAGTTTTTGACTAGCATTATTTTCTTTTATGAATCATTTGATATAACAAATGCCATCTCATCAAAACATATTGTCTTAATCAGTGAAACAAAATGGTCTAGGATTTGTTTCTTGAGCCTTGAGAATCCATTTGGTGGTAATTCTCACCTGTAGATCTTGAGTGCCTTCAAGGGCTGACTGTTTAGGTCGGTGATGTTGAGGCGATGTTCCTTCAGGAGGTCCAAAGGGTCGACCTCACAACATATGCTCTGTCTGTAGGCTTCAAACACGTCTCCGGCCTTACACAAGGACCCTGTAACACAATAAACATTGGGAGTGGGACCAGAAGCTGGGACAGGTTACCCAAGTACCCTGGTCAGGTAAATAATTGTCACTATCCGAGTCCTGAAAAAACTATCGGTAACTCTACCCATAGTAGCTGATAGTCTCATACATTACGTAAATTCATAGCAGGGCTCGATTTAGTGCTTTGCTACTTGCACTGATGCAACCCAATGTTACAAACTGCAACCTAGTTATTTGTCTAACTTGCACCAGGTGCAAGTCAATTTTTGAGAAATAAATCAACAATAAATCTAACATTATAAGCATAATTATGTCAGCTCATTTTTCTTCTAAACATTGAATAATTCAATAGCATATTTCTTTCATTACATTTTGCAAAAAGAGCAGTGCAGCTAGAATTTGGCAGGTGCAACTAGGTTTTTATCTCAGGTTGCACCTGGTGCAAGTAGGTTAACATCTTTTAAATAGAGCCCTGCATAGGACCAAAATAATCAACCAAAATTTCGGTTTATATTCGTTCTTCAATCCCATAAATCGCTCATTCTGTATAAGCATTGTGTTACATTGCTGGTGATAAGTACCAGTTGCACTTGGTTCTCTGTGTGAAATAAAACCAAACGCCACCTTTTCAGTTTCAGTCACCAGGACTGTCAGTTACCTGTAACTCAAATTAAAAGCTGTAACACGTACCCAAGGTAGCATTCCCCGGGTAGAAAATTGCTGCCTGTCCCTGCCCAACTTGGATCTGTCCAAGTGACAGCAGAGTACTATCTACTTCCTTATCTTAATTTCAGTAACATCATTGTCATGGACACCAGAAAATGGCTTCACATATTTAATCCCCAAGAGGATAAGTACCCATGTCTTTGGCATGACAATTGAATGCTGTATCCTGATTACTACCTCTCCATTCATGACTGTCCTAAATAACAGGCCAACATTGAGGGAAATTGTGTGAGTAGTCGGGCACTGAGGAGTATCAACACCGTACCTGCATACTCATGGATGATTTCCTTCTCTTCCACGTGAATGACTTGAAGCTGATGAAAGAAAATACTGAATAAAGCATCAGTGTCTATACATGTGAAAGGCAAGATGGTGCATTTGCTGTTTAACACTGCACCCATCAATATTCCAGCTATATGACGACGGTCTGAAAATCATCAAGTTGAGACCAGACAATCCAGTGATTGATATTATCAGCAACTTTCCACACCAACTATGATGCTTCAACAACTGCACTCATCAATATTCCAGCTATATGACGACGGTCTGAAAATCATCAAGTTGAGACCAGACAATCCAGTGATTGATATTATCAGCAACTTTCCACACCAACTATGATGCTTCAACAACTAACTGAGTCTGACAACCCAATCCACTAAATCACCTCCTTCGAACAGCATATTTTTCTGGGACCTATTATAACCTTAATCCTTATGGGTGTTTACTTTCAGACGAGTGAGTGAGTGAGTTTAGTTTTACGCCACACTTAGCAATATTCAAGTTGTATGGCTGTGGTATGTAAATAAATCGAGTCTGGACCAGACAATCCAGTGATCAATAGCTTGAGCATCGATCTAGGCAAGTGGGATACAATGACATGAGTCAACCAAGTTATATTTCAGACAATAGAGGAAATCAGTTTAACTGAAACTGAATGTGTCTATTTTGACTGTACTCTATAACCCAATCAGTTTATACTACATAAACTCTGTACACTGTGCTGGTACCCTTGTCAGTGCTACATGATCTGACAATGACACACAACATGGTCCTGAGATGGTTCTCAATCACCTGGACAGTCAGCTTACCTTTACTGGTTCTCTCATTTCTAAATGGCAGAACCTGGACGATGGTCTGAAATCACATCAAAAAGAATTAAGGAACTTGATGACCATGGCTGAATTTCTGTTGTTGACCTACCAGAGTGAGTGAGTGAATATGGTTTTACGCCGCTATCAGCAATATTCCAGCAATATCACGGCGGGGGACACCGGAAATGGGCTTCACACACTGTACCCATGTGGGGAATCGAACCATGGGGACTCATCGGCATGGATCGAGCTGGATTTACACCATCCTTTCAGCGCTTTTAACCACTAGAAGAGATGATGTGATATGATATATGATATGATATATGATATTGTATAGAAGAGATGATGTGGTGTGATGTGATATTGTATAGAAGAGATGATGTGGTGTGATGTGTGACGCGAAGGCGAAAAGAAACGACTCTTCAGATTTTACATTTCATTGCATGGTCTGCCATATTTGGTACTTGTTTCTTTATTTCACAATAAAACAGCACACAATTCATGGTCAACAAATACCACGTCACGGCTGGAAGCAAGGTCTGAAGACTCACGTGAAGACTGCCGCACAGAATGAGCCATTCAGAGACAAGGACGTGCCATGGCAGCTCCAGGAATACTTATCGTCTTTAGGAAATGGTAGCAAGCTGGTATCAACCACAATTTCTGTAATAACAGCAAGAGTGAATCACCATCAACATCCAAACCAAAAATGAATACACAATGTCATTTGGAAAGTGGTCAAATTCTTGTACTAGAATCTGTACTTCACTGAGAAAGTGTAATTCCAAATATGGCACCAGAAATGAGTTTCACACATGGTATTGAACACACGGCTTCAGCTTGACATGCAAACACTTTAACCACTGGGCTACCCAACCAGCTCTATAACAAAATGAGTGAATGAGTGGTGGTAGAGAAACGAGGGTTAACGGCACTATTTGACACCACACTTCTCTAAAACTAAATATGTAATTTTTCAAGTAAAATTGATATTTTTATACTTATCCTGACTCATGATCTTTTGCTTATCTCCCTTATCTTTTCAAATGGTAGTGGAACACTTGAATCCCTTGAAGTTCCCAAAGCGGACGTAAAAATACACTCACCCACGAGTTACCTCCCTTTTTGCCATTTCCCGCGCAAACAAGTCATGTGACCAGCCTTACTTATCACTTTCTCCTGATATTTCTGCCCATGCACTTGGATCTGCTGTAAAATCCGACGTGCTTCCAGCGGGGAGGTTAGGAGGGCTTCTTGTCATGAGTCAGGATAAGTATAAAAATATCAATTTTACTTGAAAAATTACATATTTTAACTTATCCTGACTCATGATCTTTTGCTTATAGAATCTGACGGATTGGTGGTGGGTCAAGCCACTTCGTGGATTCATCAGCTGTCCTTAGATACGTCTTGTATCCCCCATGGGAACTGCGAAACGGCATTTCCGTGATCCTATTCTTCCAACTTCCGTTATAACTCTGGGGGACCACTTTCTTGTCTTACTTCAGTCTCAGACAAGTTGAATCATGTTGATTCATGTGGCTACAGATAAACTAGTATCTTCTTATTACTAGATATCTTATAACAACCCATAGATTATCATAAGATCTTTATCATAAATGAGTTGCTAACCCTTCACGTACAGGTAAGATCTTTACCCGTACAGGATCTTTAATCACTCATGCTAGCCTGTCCTACACTGTGCACATGCACTTTTAAACTAATACTTTTCCTTAGTAAAAGTTATCAACAAGTCAACGTGATAAAGGGTGAGATTTTCCAACTCAACGCCTTTGTGGAACCGTTAGTTGCTGTGCAACAACGAGAGGACCAAATTGGTGAATGCCTGAGACGTCTTCAGTGGCTATGTCTCGGAGGTAGTGGTTGGCAAACACCGTGTCCGACTTCGAAAAGCAGCCCTCCATAATTGTAGATATAGAGCAATTTCCATGCAGAGCCAGTGTTGACGCCAGTGCTCTGACTTCATGTGGGTTGGAAGCTCTAGGAGGTTCTAGTCCTGCTGCTTTATAGGCTCTCAATATGACGGTTCTCATCCAGAACGATATCGTCGTTCTTGAGACTTCTGCTGATGTCTCTGTGGATAATGGGATGAACAGGTGCTTGAATTTTCGTCTCCTTGTCTCAGTCTTTTGAAAAGATATCTTAACGGAAGATATTCCAAACGGAAGGACGTTCCATTGGAAATGCTGCCCTCTGAATATGAATCGTAGATCCTTTCTTGATTCCAGATGTATGGGGATGTGTAGGTACGCATCCTGCAGGTCTATGCTGGCCAAGTAATCTGCTGGACGGACGAGTAGTCTGAGTTGAGGTAGGTGGATCATTCTGAACCTCTCTGGTTTCAGCAGATAGTCTTTGTTGAATTTGCGCATGTTGTAAATCAGTCTGAACTTCCAGACTGCCCCTGGAACGTACTCAACATAGCACCAGTATTATGAATTTCAGCAGTAGCAAGCAACATACGGTTTGCAGGCTGATCTCCTGTTTTATCAGCCGTCACTTGAGATGACTTCCTCACCCGATCCATGGCACGTCTATAGATATAAGACAAATATTGATTAAATTGTAGATTTGATAAATCAACACAATAAGTACAGCGCAAGCTGGAAGAACATGGTTTTATGCACGAAGGGCATTGGGGGTGAGGATCAGCCAAGGATAACCTGTGCCTGCAAACACTGCAAGATTTCATGAAATGTAAACAAAGTTACATGACGATGAAAGTATGACACAAATACAAATAAGTTTTACAATTTTTTTACATATAATACAAAGTAGTTATTGCCAAATCCATACACAGCGTAATTTTGAAGAATAGGACCTAAATAAAAAGGATATAATGCCGTATATGAGACTCCAGTGCTCGCCCAAACATCCACTTGGGCGAAAAGGGATAGAGTGACAAGTAAGGCTGGTCACATGACTGTTTGCGCGGGAAAGGGCAAAAGGGAGGTAACTCGTGGGTGAGTGTATTTTTATGTCTGCTTCAGGAACTTCAAGGGATTCAAGTGTTCCACTACCATTCGAAAAGAAAAGGGAGATAAGCAAAAGATCAGGAGTCAGGATGAGAAAAAATAATGCATTTCTCTCAATAATACTATCAGTTGTTATTACATAAGCTACCACATAATTTATTCCAAAAAGAATTGCGTATTTAGATTACGTATTTAGAATTAAAATGTTCGAATGAATTAATGCAATGCTGCATTAAATCAACTCTTGTGCCCTCTACCAGCCGAACATAATTTCAAGCTAACCCCATAGAGTTAGAATAGAGTAGGAATATTATACGTGCAACTTGTGATTGAAGCCAGTTCGGCAAACACCGACAACACTGCATGCGACAGTTTTCAATGTACGGAGCAATTGTTTACATTCCTTATATGGCAAGTGTTCTCTGTTTGGAAGCTGTTCGCCTCAAAGTTTCAGTTATCACTTTCAGGAAAATCATAAGAGATAATAAGTCTCTTATTGCATCAGTAGGAAGCTAAAGTGAGTGCATATGCCCCAATATATATAATATAGGCCAAAATATTGTCAAGAATGTGTGAAATTTCGCCTTTAAGAGAAAACTGTGACATAGTCTGTTCGTGTAGCAGGGTGCTGTGAACAAAACAACCTTAGTGCTAAGACTATCTGAAGTCAATATTAAAGTATGGGAGTAACAGTCACCTTAGTGCAAAGATCACTTTGTACAACAGTACCCTGGTTATTATCTAAAACCGGTTAGATTACTGAAATACGGCCATCATATATCACACCTAAAGAGACTGTCATTGGGTACTATGCACCTACTTACAGTGACAATCACGTTGAACTGGGGACCTATCTTGTCTCAGAATCCTACATTATGCAGCGTCACAACATGTTACAATGAGTGAGTGAGTGAGTTTAGCAATATTTCAGCAATATCGCGGCGGGGGACACCAGAAATAAGCTTCACACATTGTACCCACTTGGGAATCGAACCCAGGTCTTCGGCGTGACGAGCGAACGATTTAACCACTAGGCTACCCACTGACCCTGTTACAATGAAACCAGCCTACCTCCACTTTTGTTCCTCATCTCAGTGACCATGACCTTCTGTACTACTCCGTCTGCAGAGCCGAGGACTGTGATACTGTCATGACTGGCTAGACCTACAAAACAGACGACACGACACTTTCCCTCAAACTGCAATCACAACAAAGCCCTTAATGTACACGCTAGCACAAGGTTACAAAAACTGTGCTGAACAATGATAGTCATCCCTGACTTGTAGCATACCTGTAGAAAATTAGACATGGGTTCTATGTGACGTAAAATTTTAACTCACTCCATTCCATAGAGTTAGCTCTGATCATCTTAATGCTGAAATTGTTTCGTTGCATGGGACACAGACACTTAAGTGATTGATGTATGTGCAACCTACCGGTGCCTGCCATCCAGTGACTTCCTGTTGCTGTGGCCTTCTGGGAAAAAGACAGTTTGTTGTCTACTTTAACGCTGTGAATCAATAAATATTGTTCCTTGCTGGATATCAGTATAAAACCATCCTGCAAAGAGAGTGGAAAGTGAGTGTACTGGAGTTAATGCCTCTTTGAACAATCCTTAGATAAGGTCATAGAAGCATTCATGGGTTTCATTTCATGTTGTCTTTTTAGTCTGAAAGTCTTTTAGTAGCACAATTTTAATTTATGAGAAAAAGCCCCTAAGAGAAAGTCCTAAAGCACTCAACAACATAAAGCACATCAAGTTTAATGACTTCATTTCTGGACTGTAAAAACACATTTTTAATGTAATAATAATAATAATAATAAGAGTACTTTTATAGCGCCTCATCCACATCACCCAGGGACATGCTCTAAGCGCATAACATATATACAGGTTCTATGTACAGGAAAGTTGACGTCATAGATATTTCTTGAAGAGGTGAGTTTTGAGCTTGGACTTAAAGACTGGGAGTGATGGAGAGGTTTTAAGATCCGATGGTAGAGAGTTCCAGAGAGTGGCAGCAGCATGAGAAAATGAATTTGCACCAAAGGTTTTGAGTTTGCACACAGGAACAACTAGCAAGAGTTGATCGCTGGAGCGGAGAGATCTTTCAGGTTTGTACAGTTTTATCAAATCATGGAGGTATGCTGGACCAATGCTATTAACAGACTGATAAACAAGGGAGAGCAGTTTAAATTCAATCCTCTCGCGGATCCGGAGCCAGTGAAGAGAATTGAGAGCTGGCGTAATATGAGAGCATAGCTTTGTCCTTGTGACGATGCGAGCAGCCTGATTCTGTATTTTCTGGAGGCGCATGTAACACAGCTTCAAAACAGAAAAGGGGGCAGTGGGGTAGCCTAGTGGTTAAAGTGTTTGCTCGTCACACGAAGATCCTGGTCTTATTTCCCCACATGGGTATAATATGTGAAGCCCATTTTCGGTGTTCCCTGTCATGATATTGCTAAAAGCAGCATAAAACTAAACTCACTCACTCACATAAATGCTTCTAGTTACCATAAAAATAATTGCAAAAACCCTAATTTCTGTCGTTCACATGCCTGATAGTATCTACGTGAAAACATTGGGAGCTATCTGTTGCTTGCTCAGAAGCCTGATGTTGCTTATTCATAGTAAAGCCGCCCTAGAAATGACCATTCCAATGACCCTAACCTTCAGAAAAGGTTTCAATGCTCCACTTTTAACAACGGTCCCAAATTTTCTCCTACTTCAGCATCTTGAGCTATTGTAGCCTTGTTAATGTCTACACAGAACGTCAATTCAACTGTTAATATTAATGGACAGAAAATACTGTGTGGCAATACACAATGCCATTTAGAAAGTGGTCAAATGTAACATGTTATATTTGGGATTACACTTTCTTAGTAAAGTACAACTTCTAGTTCTTTTGGGGTTGAGTCCCATCTGGATGCATCTTCGGCTCAGCCCGATAATTGTATTACTTCCCTTTGCTGGCTCCGCCTTCTCAACTGAGCTTGCCAGTGTCAACAAAGATGGCGGATACAGGCATTAAGGTTTGCTCGCTGTTACACAGAAACAAATCAGACAAATTGACATGTCTGAAACCTTCAAAAAATATGTGCAATAATTCCTTCTACCTCTTTCAAGGTACCTCTGCAACAATTGTGTTGCCAAGTTTAATAGGTTAGATAAAAGAAGCGGAATGAGTTATGACAGAAGCCTTGAGATTGGTACACTCAACTTCCCAGTGTAGACACCTGATTGGATAAAAAGCCAGCAAAGGGAGGTAATACAATTATCAGGCCGAGTCGTAGATGCATCCAGTGCACTTTTGGAGCTTATCGAGGATGGGGTTAGTATTGGTCTTCAGTAACCTATGCTTGTTGTAAGAAGCGACCAACATAATCGGGTGGTCAGGCTAGCTGACTTGGTTGCCACATGTCATCGCACCCCAAATGCATAGATTGATGCTCATGCTGTTAATTACTGGATTGTCTGGTTCAGACTCGATTATTTACAGACTGTCGCCATATAGCTGGAATATTGCTGAGTACGGCATTAAACAACAACCCAAACAAACCAATCATATCAAAGGCCTTTAACTCATTCGCAGAACACATAGTTTTAAAATTACTTTATCTCTTCTGTGTAAGTAGAGAGGCAAAATGGACTGTTAATTATCATAAGGAAAGAATAACAATCACATTTTCGTTTCCTTAGAAACGTGTTCCAGTATTTGTATACACTTGTAGTTTAAACAGAAGATCATGTCATGCTGTTGTTAGTACTCACATTCAGTTTCTTCCAGCACATGCAGGAGACTCGAAGATCATCCATCTCCCCGTAGAGGCATGCTGGTCTGACCGACACCTCCTCCCCTCCTCCGATAGTCAGGTCCATCAGGTGAATCACTCCACTGTTGTAACCAACCGCTAAAACAGCTGAAACGCAAATTTACCTTCCTGATTTATTCAGGCTTCCATGGAGATATTGCAACAAAGAATTGCCTCATAATACTTTTCTGACCATTGGGATGTTACTATGACTTCCTGATCAAAAGGCATCACTTGCCTCTCTGCGACTAAAGCCAGTTAGTTCTACAGTTTTCAATCACGGTAGCTGATAATCATGGGTACAACCTGATATTGCTGAAAAATTATTTTGGAATCTCCCCATCAAATCTTTTGATATAAAAAAACCCCTTGTCAATAACAGGGTTTTACACAGACTTTTAAACATGTGAGTCATGGTGACTCACAATATCTATTTTTGGGAGTTATTTTCAATATTTGAGAGTCATGAAAATTTTAATATTTCTTTGGGTTAATCATTCTCAGTATGTAACTGTGTATGTCACACCACCAAATGAAACTACAGCATTGTTCAATTCAAACAGCCAGGATTACTGTCTCCTCTGAGTTCTCTGGAATAATCTGACAGCTCTGTAAAAAGTCAAACTATCATTGAACAATATCATTTTTTGCTTATCAAATCGATTTTATTGAACTGAATTGTGAGGGCCACCCATAAAACTTGCGTGAAGCTTGACTCATATGATAATATTTTGAGAGTTGTTTGCAAAATTGTTACATCAAATACGCAGGAATCACGCGTCATGTAAAACCCTTCAATAAAAGAGCCCTTAAACAATTTGACTACCTCCTCGTCCAACAGAATTTCAGAAACAATGGCAGTAATCATTACTCCATGACATCTCTCCGTGTGTACAAGGTGTAACCATGGCAACCATTACCTCGTTTGTCCTGTCCCAGCTGTCGGCACCAGGACACGGACGTGGGGATGCTAGTGTGAAGGGAGAGAACTCTCACAACTTTACAGTCTTCACTGAAACGAAATGGAGCTTACACTTTGAGATGTTAACACAGAGAAATTGCACTGGGAGCAAAACATTTGTTTCTAATCAGCTTGATATAAATAATACATTATATAATAATTTAATGTTCCATACATTGCAGAGCTCCAGATAAGATTTAGCTCATGTGGGTACTGTACCCACTGTATTGTTTTGGAGTGGGTATTATGAATGTTGAGTGGGTATTTCATTTTCCGTTACCCACTGCTTTCAAATATGTGCGTATTTCAGTCATTTTACCCACTTAAGTATATGTCATTGAATAAGTTTGCTAAGCAGGTATACCTAATCAAAACCAACTTTAATATAATGGAAATGATTTCATAAAAAATCACTCATCCTATACTAACAGTACAACTTGATAGCAATCGATGTCTTTTTCATTACGCAAGCGATTTTTATAAATATATTCCGACGCATTTGTTTTAAACTTTTTGCGTATCTAACATTCTAAATGCGTAATTGGTACGCAACAATTATTTTTTCAATGTGTAATTGGAAATTTTCTATGCGTATTTTACCCGGATACGCAGCTTATCTGGGCCTCTGCATTGTAAAATATCCATCATGAATATATTGACGTTATATTCCATATATTGAGATATGGTCAGATTGAAATTTGGATTCAAGCATTCCACATGCAAAACAACGATTCAACTACAACAAAAATCATCTGTTTTTATCAGTCACAAGATACTAAAATGTGAAGACTGGAAATCTTACGGTTCTAAACAGGGCAAGTGAATCTTCCACAACACAACATCTCCGTTCTTCATGCAGACGGCCAGCAGGGAGAAGTGGCCTTCACCTTGGCTACCTTGGTAACAGTCAGACCAAGAAAGTTCTGGGCACAAAAACAAAAGTCATGAAGCAATAGTTAAAATAGTGATTTTATCTCATGTAAGTTTATCCAAGCCAGAAAACAATTGGAACAATTCTGATTGATGTAAAGTGCTGTGTGTAAAATATTGCAATGCAAATCATACAACATTCTGTACAATATGATTCAACTGCACAGTGACTTATAGCACTTTTCGATGGTCCTAAACTAAGAAATAGTCACTGAAATACATTATATACAGCTTAAATAATAACAATTTTATATGGAACCCCATGAGTGTGAAGGTTTTCTCTAGTCAACAGTTGAGGATGGGATTAGTTTAAGCAGCAAGAGCCGAGAAGGTGATGTCAGTGATTGTTTCATGAAATACAAGCTCTGGGGTCTGCCTCACAGAACTAGACAGATTTTGAGGGAAAGGAGACAGGAAACTTTGCCTCTCTAGGACACATACTCCACCTACCCATCGCCGCCAACTTGTATGTCTGTTCCCGGAGAGCACTGAAGGTGAGATCACCAGGAAGTGGATTTTTGGCAGCATAGATTTGAGACAGATCTGCTACCTGTAACCATGGCAATAACAAATGATAAACACTTGATTGAGCCTGTTTTACTCTGCTGTTAGTCCAACCTCAGTAACATGGAGTGCTATGGAAAATCATTAAAGTTTCAGAATTTCATCTGACTAGGAACAGAATACCAGTCACCAGATAATCTAATATCCACCATAACACATCTATGACTAACTTAATGTCCATGCCTGGTAACCATAGTAAAAACTGTTACTCCACCTTCCATATTCAACATGATATTAGGCTTAGAAAATCAATGTTTACTAAAGCTGAAAACAAAATAAAATTGTGGTCTGACATGGAATGGTAGAAAACAGATTTAGTTCAATTGTTCATGAAAATTGACATGTAAATCTTCACTGTCATTTGTGAGATGTAAATGGAGCTCTCATTGGTCAGGACAGTCTGGTGAATCCCTCCATCTGGAACCAGGCCTATACTTGGTTTGAAAGAGCTGCTACACAACAAAATGGATTTATTTATTCATAGTGGTTGGATTAAAGTTTCGCATTCAAAATCATGAAGTGCTAACATTGTAACTCACCACTGACCACGTTTTCTTGGTGCCTCTTGTGGTGTGGATACACACCTGGTGGTCATGTGACACACTCGCCAACACACACCTGTAGGAAAACAATCCAGTCTAACAGAACACTTTCATTATTACAGGTAAGTGAGAATCAAGATGATGGTGAGATGAAGCAAAGCCCATGTAACATTCCCAAAAGTAAGGTGTGCACTTGGGTATAATGGCAGTACACAACAACAGCAAAATTCTCATCTTATACATGTTATAACTCAACAAGCCTACAAGTTGTTTAGAAGTTGTACAAAATTGTATGCTATATTACAGGGCTCGATTTAGTGCTTTGTTACTTGCACTGGTGCAACCCAATATTACAAAGTGCAACCTAGTTATTAGTCTAACTTGCACCAGGTGCAAGTCAATTTTTGGGTGGTAAACGTCTGAATAGAACATCTAAATAATTCAATAGCATATTTCTGATATTACATATTGCAATAAAAACAGTGTAACTGGAATTTGACTGGTGCAACTAGGTTTATATCTAAGGTTGCACCTGGTGGGTTAAGTGGGTTAACATCTCTTAAATCGAGCCCTGTATTATCATCAGGTTGGCCCTGAGACAGAATTATGAATTAAAATAAAATGCAGATCAATTCAAAATGCTCAAAATGCTTTAGTATCTTGACGAAATGTTTTTTGATTTTCAATTACAAGTTACTGTTTTGTGTTAAAGGTTAGACATTACATACTAAAGTGATTAATCAAACTGTGCATCAAATGTCAGTACAAAATCCTAGCATGGAATCACAACTTACCAAGCTTATGTTACTTAATATAGCAGGGTTTCACTTTGACTTACAAACGTGGGGTCTGGAGGGTCCCCAATACCATATTCTTTGAGTGGCATATTTAGTTGGTGAATCAGATAAGGACAAATAAAGAATAAAGAAGTTGTTCATCCATAAACTTTGTCCTTATCTGAATACTATAATTACATTAAATAACTGAATTTCATTGAAGGACAAATAGAAAAGAAAAGGCTTTTCTGAACTGAATGATTTTTAAGCTTTTAAGAACTATAAAAAATCCACTTATGCAGAAATGATGATTTTCCCAAATTTTCCTGCCAAGTGCACTGGATTGATATTTCGACAAATTACCAGCTGACTATGTCCCCTCCTATAGATGGCACTATTACCAGCTGACTATGTCCCCTCCTATAGATGGCACTATTACCTGCTGACTATGTCCCCTCCTATAGATGGCACTATTACCTGCTGACTATGTCCCCTCCTATAGATGGCACTATTACCTGCTGACTATGTCCCCTCCTATAGATGGCACTATTACCTGCTGACTGTCCCCTCCTATAGATGGCACTATTACCTGCTGACTCATGTCCCTCCTATAGATGGCACTATTACCTGCTGACTATGTCCCTCCTATAGATGGCACTATTACCTGCTGACTATGTCCCCTCTATAGATGGCACTATTACCTGCTGACTATGTCCCTCCTATAGATGGCACTATTACCTGCTGACTATGTCCCTCCTATAGATGGCACTATTACCTGCTGACTATGTCCCTCCTATAGATGGCACTATTACCTGCTGACTATGTCCCCTCCTATAGATGGCACTATTACCTGCTGACTATGTCCCCTCCTATAGATGGCACTATTACCTGCTGACTATATCCCCTCCTATAGATGGCACTATTACCAGCTGACTATGTCCCCTCCTATAGATGGCACTATTACCTGCTGACTATGTCCCCTCCTATAGATGGCACTATTACCTGCTGACTATGTCCCCTCCTATAGATGGCACTATTACCATATATGACCGACTATAAGTCGGAAATTTGATACCAGAAAATGAAGGTAAAAAATCAGACCCGACTTATACTTGAGTTCATTAATCTACCCCAAAAAAACCGAGGTCAGGTGTGTGAATCTGCGAACTCAACTGGCAATGTTTACACCGGAAGCAGGGCGCATATACGTACTGGCAACGTTTCCAAAGGTAAATGACATCGTGGGACAAATAAAACATAAAATATGAAACTTTGTTGTTTGTCTTTTGTAAAATATATTTCATAGTATAAACAATAAATTAAATTTAATCAGATATTTTTATCACAGCTATGCACTTACCGATACTTTGTTATCGCTACGATAAAGTTGGGCCAATGCGACACCTACTTTTTCCGTGAAAAGTCAACTTATTTGTATTCTGTGGCAGTTTTGTGGTGGTTTTGAAAATACTGTTAATGATGAAAATGCAAGTTTACATTTATATCCAGATAAACCACTTAAGGAAGCAAAACTATAGCCGCATTTTTTCCATTTGTGACATGTCATAAAATGCCCGTAATCTCCTCTTTCTTTTATATTTTCATTTCACGTGATCAGAAAAATTATTATAAAAGATTTCTTAAAAATATGTATGGTCAGCCATTTCCCGATATCAGTGGCTTTTCGCTTCGCAACATGACACAACAGCTAAAAATAATTGCTCCGCTTAGATGAATAACATGCGAGGCTTAATCGCTTGATGTCGGGCATCGCTCGAAGGCTCTGAACATCAACAATATCACTGTACCCTTGCCGAGAGTATTTTTCACACTTGTAAGAAGCAATTTTATTGGATAAAAATTGGTTTCTAATGACGCTTTTTCGCCACAGTCTGCTATAAGGGTCGTGATTGGTCAAAACCAGACACGTGACCTAAGGCAGCCAATCATATTACGGCAATGGATACCTTCCTCGTAAACGAAAACTATGGATGTAGACGAAAGTTTTGGGTAAAATAATGCTATTCTGAACATATTAAGCAAGAAATCGCTACCTATACATAAATTATGGGATTTATTTGACGTACCGTGCTAGGTTATGACCTGTGACAAAAATGATTCATGCATATATTTTCGCATTAAACATCGTGGTCCGAAAGCGGAAGATTGAGGCGGCTATGATACCCCATTCGGTGACGGGAAAGGGTCCGAATTTATACTTGAGTTACATGGTTTTGGCAAGAATTTAGAGGGTTGAGAAAGGGGCCCGACTTATAGTCGGATCCGACTTATAGTCGGTCATATACGGTACCTGCTGACTATGTCCCCTCCTATAGATGGCACTATTACCAGCTGACTATGTCCCCTCCTATAGATGGCACTATTACCTGCTGACTATGTCCCCTCCTATAGATGGCACTATTACCTGCTGACTATGTCCCCTCCTATAGATTGCACTAATTCCTGCTTACTATGTCCCCTCCTATAGATGGCACTATTACCAGCTGACTATGTCCCCTCCTATAGATGGCACTATTACCTGCTGACTATGTCCCCTCCTATAGATGGCACTATTACCTGCTGACTGTCCCCTCCTATAGATGGCACTATTACCTGCTGACTATGTCCCCTCCTATAGATGGCACTATTACCTGCTGACTGTCCCCTCCTATAGATGGCACTATTACCTGCTGACTATGTCCCCTCCTATAGATGGCACTATTACCTGCTGACTATGTCCCCTCCTATAGATGGCACTATTACCTGCTGACTATGTCCCCTCCTATAGATGGCACTATTACCTGCTGACTATGTCCCCTCCTATAGATGGCACTATTACCTGCTGACTATGTCCCCTCCTATAGATGGCACTATTACCAGCTGACTGTCTCCTCCTATAGATGGCACTATTACCAGCTGACTATGTCCCCTCCTATAGATGGCACTATTACCTGCTGACTGTGTCCCCTCCTATAGATGGCACTATTACCAGCTGACTATGTCCCCTCCTATAGATGGCACTATTACCTGCTGACTATGTCCCCTCCTATAGATGGCACTATTACCTGCTGACTATGTCCCCTCCTATAGATGGCACTATTACCTGCTGACTATGTCCCTCCTATAGATGGCACTATTACCTGCTGACTATGTCCCTCCTATAGATTGCACTATGCTGACTATGTCTATTACTATTACTGCTGACTATGTCCCCTCCTATAGATGGCACTATTACCTGCTGACTATGTCCCCTCCTATAGATGGCACTATTACCTGCTGACTATGTCCCCTCCTATAGATGGCACTATTACCTGCTGACTATGTCCCCTCCTATAGATGGCACTATTACCTGCTGACTATGTCCCCTCCTATAGATGGCACTATTACCTGCTGACTATGTCCCCTCCTATAGATGGCACTATTACCTGCTGACTATGTCCCCTCCTATAGATGGCACTATTACCTGCTGACTATGTCCCCTCCTATAGATGGCACTATTACCTGCTGACTATGTCCCCTCCTATAGATGGCACTATTACCTGCTGACTATGTCCCCTCCTGTGGGTGACCAGGCCACCACCTTGTAGCCCTTGCTGGACGTCTGACATCCCGTCTTTGGACACAGTGTCCGGTCAAGCATCAGCTGATGAATCTCCTCTATCAAAACACAGCACATAGGAACATGATGGTGCTACAGATTGGTGATTGCAATAGACGGCTGTACATAGATGTTAGCATTATTAAATGTAAAACATATTTCGAGCCTGAAATCTGGGAGACATTACTTCGATCAGACAAGATGCCAACATTCAGCAACATGTCAAAAGTAAACGTAATTAAAAATTTACAAGAAGGTAACTTTCCTAATTCAAGTGGTCTAGCCTAGTAGAGACTTGAATTTCACTTGCAACAATGCCATTAAACATGACAAAGAGTAAGAGGTGTTAATGCTTTGTTTTATAACATAAATCTCATCATTTAAGATGGAAAAATCAACCATTGTGAAGTGGCAACTGTCAAAATGTGAAACAGACATGTTTCTGGAAAAACTCAAATGTCCTCTCTTTATATAAACTGATATTATTATCTATATTATACATATTGATATTATTGTGACAGGCAAAAATCTCTAACCTGTTTCCAAAGATTTGGAAAACTCCTCAAAATCAAAAGACACAAAGCTGACAGCATCTTCTTTAGGAGGAGGTATATTGGAGTGCAGAAAATGGCAAGTTGCATCTACATGTAAGGGTCTGATAGAAAGTTCCTGGAAAGCAAACCGTACACATCAACAATCTCCTTTAAATCAAATACTCGGTACCCATCTCCGTTAAGTTCTATCGTTGCAGGTAAACATTGTAAGCCGCAAAGCAGCATTGAGGTTACAAAATTTGCAGCATGAATGAGCTAATAAATTAAACTAACACATCTTATTTTTATATCCTGAAAATGAGCTACAAAGTTTGGAAGCAGAATTTTCTTATAGGATATTTATATAGCGCACATATCCAGGCAACTAGTGCATGCTCAAAGCGCTGGTATTTTTTTCCCTTGAGCATTGGATGTCAATCTCAACGGCACATCGTATTATCAATCTCAACTCCCTGGGGAGTATTCAACTTTTGCAGCCACTAGGTGCACCGAGTTATTGTGGCTTTCTCATCCTAACGAGGTACCCATTCACAGCTGGGTGGACTAGGACAACATAGTCACAGTACTTTGTCCAAGTTCACCGCACGTTGCTGTACCCGCAACTAGGTGTTTGCACGTATTCATGTGGCCACCATCTGGTCATATACCAACCAACGGATTCGTGGGTTCTTTTAAGTGCACAGGGTTGTGTACTGTACACTAGGGGTTGTGACAACACTGAAAGAGTCTGCACACAAAGTTGACTCCAAGGTTTTCACACCCGGTCACAGGTGGGCTCGAACCCAACACCTAAACCTCGCTGGATCACTAGCCTGGCACCTTAGCCAGCTCGCCCAACGCGACCCCCAATTTACAGTGCCTAAATAATTTTGCTGTGAAACGTTTATGCTCCTGACAGTGAAACATTAAAAACATTTTTTTTATTTGGCACACGTTTAGCATATGCACAGTTTGTGGTAGACCAGCATATAACTATAGTCCGTCAACTTAACTTTTGGCACACTGTTTTTCACAATTTACATAAAACTCCTGAATATTTTAAACCGCTACTCTGTTCATATGGTACTTGTATACCGTGACCTAACAAGATATCGATTTTAGTAATTTTAAAAGGTTTATTAAAGATTTTGCCTTTAAATCTGTCATATAATAATTGTAAAACTGTGGAGAGTTTTACGAGGGGTTAACGCACGTGATGGAAAAGCCAACAACATTGTAAAATGTGTGTCAGCGTGATATGTACATGCACAGGTATTTACATTAGCACGCTTAAGTGATGTCAAAGATCGTCAACACACAGGTTGTGGTAAAAACGATGTTGTACAAAGATGACTGGTAAATCATCAAAAGAGTTTACAACTTTTTCAAGCTCAAGGCAAAGCGAAAAACACCCTCTTTTTCAATTGAGTGTTTCTCCAAAAGACATTAATGCCATCAAGATCTGCAAAAGAATATAGCAAAGAGTTATCTCCCATGACACTCTTTCAGAGACTGACGATGACATGAAAATCGGAACCATCTCAAAACATTCAAAGAAAAGAAAGCTTGATGAATTCGATGGAAGGGTTGTGAGGGACGTCATGAGTCGGTTACATCGATCCAGTGAGTCCATATCGTCAAGCAAACTGAAGAAAATAGAGTTCAAAAGAAGACCTGACATCAATGTATCAAAGCATACCATATGCAATTGCAAGCTGTTGCTCAAATTTGGATCTTGATACAAGAGATTGAGCAACCAGTATTTAAAGACTTCAATAAATCTGCTTGTTTAAAATGGATTTGTGATGATTATACAGTCCCTTTAGATTTGCTTGCAGGCGTAACAATGTAAACAAGATGCACGCGTGTCACACCATGTTGTTTGCTGTTCCATTGTATCATTTTACTCCCTTGTATAACTACTTCTATTTTTCATATTTTTATAAGATGGCTTCTTAAGAAGAAGCTTTAATAATTGACATAAAATTATGAAATTTAAACCTGAGATAGGTCATAAGATATAAAGAGCGTATGCCTAAAAACATTTTGAAGGCATTTTTGGTTAAAAGGTAAATTGTGAAAAACAGGGTGCCAAAAGTTCAGTTGACGGACTATAGACGACTTTGCACTCTACCAAGCTGGAATACGAGTTTATGCATTGACGTGTGTAGCTTGTAGGTCTGGTATCCAAGGGAAAGGGTTGAGTTCTGGGTAACTAACATAGACGAGAGCCGCAAGGATAACCTGCAATAACGCCCGGAAATGTTAAACTCGTTGGACTGTCTCCGGTTTATTTGTGAAGTGGCTGATCATCAAAATGTCATGTCTGTAGTTGCCCCGGCGTACAGTTCACATGAATACACTCGTATTCCAGCCAAGGCCTGACCACCCCGGCGTATTGAGGTGCGACAGACATTCATATCTCTTATACTTAACAACGACATCAGTTCCTAAATGATTACCAATACAAACAATCCCCCGTCCGTGGCAATGGCTATTCTGTTATCGTCTGACCATGATATCGTGTTGCAGGCAGTAACGTTTGAAGGAAATGTAGCTACAAAGCTTCCCGCTGCCGCCATGTTTGAAACAAAATCGACGGCAATAAGGGAAAAGAAATGTGATTGGTCAAATATTGACGAGGGATCCAATAAAACGTTCGAATGCATTTCAAGCACGTGCTGTTTCTCTCGTTTCGTTTTATTGGTTACTCCGTCCGATTTTACACCAATCACGTCGTTCGTTTCAAATACTTCTCAGATGTAAACTTCAACACGTGTTTGTCGTTCATAATAAATATTGAACAGAAACGATGTCCTTTAAATTTAATTTTTCCATGCCTTCAGATGATACCATCGATGAAAAGGGTAAATACATGACTTGTGCTTTTAGGTATTCATTCAATCGTGGAGGGGTGGGTGGATAAACACTGAATTATCTCGATCGTTGTGAAGTAAACAGGTAAAGCAGTGGTCAGGTCACATATTCACTCCTGACGAATACATCAAATACGACAGTCGAAACCTTACCATATATGTCGAATTCGGATATAGCGAAAGGATTTGCCTTCACTGTGTATATAGAATTCCCGATAGAAATTGATGTATAATTAATCAAGTCCTGTAGTTTCCTATTATATCGCAATTAGTGGGTGCTCATGATGTCGATCACTTATTTCTGGTCCAGCCTCGATTATTTACAGTCTGCATGAATATTGCTGAGTGACATTAACTAACAAACTATTAATTACGAGCTGATTACATAAATACAATGTCTCAATTTCATATATTTACAAAGTCTTGACCAATGTTAAATATGTTATAAACCAAACCATGCATATAATTTACATTTTTCCATGTTTAGAATTTAAGTGCATTGTTCCTAAGTAATGACAGAAAACTGAATTAGCATTTAAAATGTGTAAGATGAAGAAAGGTCACATCTTTCAAGACAACGTGTATGATGCTACCAAGAATGCTGCTAGAGTGACCAACTTAATGTTGAATTTTGTTGCTGTACTTGCACTTGAAATGTGAGACATGTGAGATGTTGCGTCTAGTTAGCAAAGGGAGATAAACACTGCGTTTTTCAGATTTTAGCATTCTTATATGTTGGATGTCCAGAAATTTTGTTTTGAACCAGTTGCATAGCAGTTTAATTATTGAAAGTATTGCAGGTAAAACACTGATAAATTTTAAATTGAGATCCTTTTTCAAATCATTGTTCAGTGGTGATTTATCTTCTGTTAAACTTGCATCCTTCTCACTTCATCAAAACGAACAGGTTATGTAAATGAAGCAAAGCATAATTTCTTTTAAGTGCATGATGGTCCCCTGCAATTCATGCTCATTTTATAGACAATTTTCCAAAACGTTTTTGAGTTTTTATATCACTGAGCTGAGCTGAGTATGGTTTTACGACGTTTTTAGCAATTTTCCAGCAAAATCACGACGGGGGACACCAGAAATGGGCTTCACAAGTTGTACCCATGTGGGGAATCGAACCCGGGCCTTCGGCGTGACGAGCGAACGCTTTAACCACTAGGCTACCCCACCGCCCCTTTATTTTACTATGGGTCAAACAATAATATACTGATGAAGATGTTTTGTCTTGTTTTTAGCTCATTTAGACAATTCAGCCAGCGTCATAACTGATGATGACGATTCTAAAGCTCTACCTTCACAAGAAATCTCACGGAACACAGCACAGGTAATTCATGGCACTAGTTCATGAGGTCTGCAGTCTGAAATAATCACCAGCAATTAACCATGCATTTCTGGGAAGTCACCCTCACCAACTTTCCTCCAACAAACATTCAAAATGTACTTGACATGTGATGCCTTCATGTCCATGTAGGTTGCATGTATGGGATAATGAGATCCTTTATTCTTGTTGAAAGCAGTTTAAACATCATTCTACTCAACATTTTAATGAATTGCTGCAAAAAAGGCATTTTCATAACATGGACAACGTAATACAAAGATTGTGAATGCTTGTACTGAAATGTTGCAATAAAAGAATAAAGAAGGTGAAGGCATTGGCTTGATAAAGGTATTAGCATCAATACAGAAATATAGAAAGAAACATAGTCAGTTATGTTTTTCCCTGATGCGCCTGAAGGAACTTCCATAGTTGTGCCCAGATTCTGGATTAATGATACTGAGAATTCCCGTATTTAAGCCCGGGGCTTAAATACGGAAAATCACTGTTCTAGTGATGAAATATTTTAACCATATTTAAGCCCAGGGCTTAAATTCGAAAATGCACTGTATGTTGATAAAATAAAAAGAATCGGTTTTTTAAAAAACTCTTTTATCAAGAAACTGGGCTATAAATTCAAAATTGAATGACCACATGGTTCAATTTAACTGCAACTGCATGCACATCATAGGGGTTAAGATGATCAATTTCTGTCACAAATAACTGCCCTGTAACCGGTGTCCAAAATGTTCTGTAAACGTGATAACCTCGCACAGCACTACTAAAGTTAAAAACGTCGAGGTTCGCCATGCATTTGGAAAGGGACATCACTCTAAATACCAAAGAATTAAATCCAAATTTAAGCCCATGGGCTTAAATATGGAAAAGAATCCCATATTTTAGCCCATGGGCTAAACTTAGTGTTGGCCTATATACGGGAATTCCCGGGAGTAAGATGATATGAATATGAAGGAAGCCATTCACAGACTCACTCAGATCATGACTAATGATGGCAGTCTGTGTTTCCAGAATGTTGGTGATCTGAGTACAACTGAACACAACGTATGTGGTGTTGTATTTAGAGTGATCCGTCAACAAGATGTCAATGTCAGCAGCTCGGCGCTCCAAGTTACAACAGATTCTGATCTTGTTCCTGGTGTTTATGAAGGTAACCATAGTTACGCGACATGAAAATATTCTTGTTTCTCATCACTGTTTAAAAAAAATATGGGTCGGACGGATTTTATGTTTACATTTTATTTTATTTTATGTCCAAAACCCCTTGATTTCTATGGAAATTTACAGCTTTTCTCTAATATAAAATGAAAATAAAATATTCATGCACATCATGTCAATGTTGCGTTTTCTCTTTTATAAAAATTAAAAAAATCTTAGGTTTGGGTCGAATGTTTGGCTTCGGCGGTAACGAGAAACAAGAATATTTTAATGTATGGCCTTACTGAAATATAATGTTAACACCAATGAGTAAGCTATCAATCTTAACGGGACAGGTTTATCACAATTTCATCCCATACACATAATAATCTTTCATAAATAACATGGAGGGTGGTGGAGTAGCCGAGTGGTTAAAGCATTCGCTCGTCACCCCGAAGACCCGGGTTCGATTCCCCACATAGGTACAATAAGTGAAGGCCATGATATTGCTGGAATATTGCTAAAAGTGGTGTAAAACCATACTCACTCACTCACTCATAAATAACAGGACCATATCATGTGTATACCCATCAAAAAAGTTAATTTATAAGAATTGGGTCTTTAAACGTCTTTTGAATGGCATATGATCAGCGTAAGGTAGAGACTGCCTCCGTGGTGTAGTGGTTAGAGTGTTCGCCCAGAGAGCAGAAGGTCGCGGGTTCGATCCCGGCCCGCGTCATACCAAAAGACGTCAAAGTATGGTACCTTTTGGTCCCTGTCTGGCTCTCGGTATTAATGGGTACAACAAGGACTGGTTGGCTCGGAGTCAGTATAATGTCTCTGAGTGGGGTATTCATGCTTCACTGCGGCATGGTATCTCAGTGAGCTAGCACTATAAAACCATTTTGAGTCTGGGCTAGAACAAGCATCCCCACATAAACAAGCATGCACGTCGTCATATGAGCGAAATATTTTAAAGTACGACGTTAAACCCAATTTCACCTCACCTCACCTTACGGTAGCCAGGGAATTACCCTGGTCTGTTTTTGAGACCAGGGATTTCAAGTAAAATTTCAGATTTAATAGGGGATTCCCATGATGGTAACTTGATGCTCAAAGCCTTTATGACTATTATGGCTGAAGATTTCAGTGTTAGACTGAAGAAAGTCAATTACAGACATGCTGAACTTTCTTACCTGAGAGGAAATGTTTGTTTGTTTATTGTTTAATGCCACACTCAGCGATATTCCAGCTATATGATGGCGATCTGTAAATAATCAGTCCAGGGACTGACGTCATGAGCATCGTTTTATCCATTTGGGACTTGCATCAGCCAATTCAATAATGTTTGTAGTTCTTTTCGTAAAGAAACGTCAAAGCACACAGATTGGTTGGTTGGTGTTCAATGTTCCAGCTATATCCGTAAATAATTAAGTCTGGACCAGATAATCCAGTGATCAATAGCATGAACATTGATTTATGAAATTGGGATGCGATAACATGTGTCAACCAAGTCAGCGAGTCTGATCACCTGACCCTATTTGTCGACTCTTACAACAATCATGGGTTGCTGAAGACCAGTTCTAACCTGGATCTTTGTTGGTAATAATTGGAAGGAATTGGTTGCTTACAAACATTGACTCTGGGATGCAAATAAAAAGTTGTGATGTTAATTCACTTTCTAATTATCACTGTTTCAGGAGGTCTGAAGATATGGGAGTGTGGTGTAGATTTAGCAGAGTACCTCATCAATCACAACATTGACTGTAAAGGGTTACGTGTGTTAGAGGTGAGAGCTAGTGAAGTCTTTGATTGGTAATTAGATGAAATGGGGTTTAAAGGTTGTGTCCACAAATATTTTACTCAAATAGCAACATGCATGACTTTGAATTGACCGGATATAAGCCAGTTTTGTTGTGCAGGGGCGAAAGAAAAAGTTAAGTTTTCTTTCTCATTTGCTTGTTACTTTAAATCCTGTGAGTTATTTTTTCCTCATTTAGTGAAATACTTGTTCAATTTCAATTATGAATCAGAAAATTGATGTTGTGTTAAAGAACAGACTTCAATGAGTACCAAGCGGCATTTATTTGTCTTCTTGGTGGAAAAAATGTAAAGTGTTCCTCCATAATCACTTTCTTTTCAGTTTAAAGTTTCAATGTAAATTTAAAGCAGTCCTACACCCTCACTTTAAAGAAAAACATGCTTGAGAAATATTTACATTTTAAAGTTGGCATACGTTTCGACTTACGCAAGGTTATTTCTAGGGCTGCCAGATCTTCACGGAAAGAGTCAGTGGTTGGTGTAAAAGATTTGTTTCATGAGATGACTGTATGTATAACCTGGGTTTATTATTCCCTGCTTTGAAGAGGGAGGGGATATAGGTTTGAGCTCCATCGTCGGAGATGATGGGACAGATTTTCTAAAAAAACCCCGTTATAGATAGGGAAACCAAATTTGGTATGTCTTTTCAGGACATAAATGCCTTGATTGAGTTTGAAAACAGAAACCGTGTTACAATTTGTTACAGAGTTATGGCCCTTGTCATGGGTTTATTGACTTAGTACATGGTATCCCCAATGGGGACAGATTTTCTCAGAAACCGTGATAGACAGGGAAACAGATGGGACAGATTTTCTAAAAACAAAACGTTTTAGATAGAGAAACCAAATTTGATATGGGTTTTCAGGACATGAATGCCTTGATGGAGTTCGACAAACGGAAACCATGATACAATTTGTTACAGAGTTATGGCCCTTGTCATGCGTTTCTTGATTTAATGCACTATCTAACTGTAATAGTTAAGGAAACCAAATGTGGTATGTGTTTTCAGGACATGAATATTGTGGTGGATTTAAAAAACTGGAACCAAATGGGTACAGAACACTGTGGCGGGGATATTGATGATCATGTCTTCTTGTTTCAGCTGGGATGTGGAGCAGGGCTACCAGGACTTACCGCCATGCACAAGGGAGCAGCCGTGGTCGACTTTCAGGATTACGTAAGTGGGGGGAGGTATTATCCCTTGGGACATTAACTCTGTGTTTCCATTGTTTGGAAAGTATATAATAAACTATATCAAAGGTGTTTAGGTATTTTCAATGTGTGAATGCTTACGTTAATAAACTGCTGCCAATAATCCAGTCTGGACCGAACAGTCCAGTGACTAATTTTTGCTGTGTTTTCTGGTGAACTGATTTCTTGTTGTTACAGAACCCTGAAGTGGTTGAAAATATCACAATTCCAAATGTTGAACTTAATCAATGTTCAGACTGCAAGTGTCGATTCTTTTCTGGAGATTGGAGTTCTCTCCCCTTAACAATCTGTACCGATGATGAAGAGAAGCGGTGAGTTCATACAGTGTTCCATTGCATATTGTTACCAGGGTGACGGTGTGCATTTTACAGGAATATGTGAATTAAGCAGGAGTATAAAACTCTTTGTGAAAAGGTTCACGGTTATAGTTCATTATACATTTGTAGACTTCAGAGTGTAATAATTCTGTGGTCACATGTTTATGTATGACAATCTATATCCAAAAGGGTAAGATTAAATAGAACTGGATAACTGTAGCATTTATCGGTGGACATTTGAATTTCAGAGTTGAAGCTGGGTGGGTAGGATGAATTAAAACAATATATATTATGTCAAAATTATGTTGTTTACAACATATAAATTAATAGAATCAGTCAAGCTGGATATTCTGAAAAATGGAAGTGTTTTAAATCCAAAATAATTTCTAGTACCCACTTTTCAGGGAATTAAATCCACACACCAGAATATTGATAAATATTGAATGTTCGGTCTGTAGTTCGTTAACTTCCCAGGCCTCTGTTGCAGGTATGACATAATCCTGACAGCAGAGACAATCTACAACACCAGGAGTTACAGAAAACTTCACCAGGCGTTCCAGCAACTCCTCAAGCAGAATGGAACCATGTATCCAAGATCAGCTGATTTTGTCACAATGGAAACCCTCATTAAAGAGGGTCTATGTTTAATTCTGGTGCTTATGGCAATGTCTGGATACTGCAGATAGTGTTGTATGTTAATCTTAGATATTCTGTGTGTAATCAGGGTACTAATTACCTGCATATGTCTAGGGACATAAGCTTAGCCATGTGGTTAAAGCATTTGCTCTGAAGGCCCAGGTTCAAATCCCTACTTTGGTACAAATGAAGCATAGTTCCAGTGTCCTGTCGTGAAGCATAATAAAACCACAGTCACTTACTGAGAACGATAATAATTTGAGATATAAAGCAAATATGATGTTTCAGGGTTTTGAATCGATCTCAAAACTGGCTGGGATGCCAATGTATCAGAGCAATCTCCCCATTCAAGAGTTCTGTGTTGTGAGATGACACCTATATATCGTTTTGACAATAAGTGGAGTAAGTAGATGTCAGAGAACATGTATTGGTTTTTGGTCACTGGTGATGTGAATATTGCAGTTACATGGTGAATATAATATATAGTCCTATGTTTAACATTTTTTCAATTCTCAACACTTCCTAATCTTTACATTTTTTGATACTTAATTCCAAACACTGCACAAGTATTTTGGATGTGTACTGTACTAGAATGTTGTTTCGCTGTATTTGCCTGAACCGTGTCCAGCTACCTAGCAGCCAAGTCAACCTACTTTGGTGTTGGAGGGGGAACACGGCTGTTTGAGGCCTTCCTGAAGAGGGAGAACGTCTTCACCAGCCAGGTGTGTTTGGAGATAGAAGCAGGTGAGAACATAATATTTATTTGTCAAGCAGGTGAGAACGTGGTAAATAGAACAAATGAGAACAGTATCAGGATACCTTTTCAAGCAGGTAAGGATGGTTTTAGTTAGAATAACCAGGTGTCAAGAAATGGACAGGTGACATTTATTAGAGGTACGTTGGGGAAGATTGGTGAGAGGGGTCTGTCAGCAACATATGCAAAGTCCTAAGGCCAATCAAACTGTCCCACCCCAAATTATTCAAATATTAATTAATTATGAGTGAGTTTTACGCCACTTTTAGCAATATTCCAGCAATATCACGGCAGGGGATACCACAAATGGGCTTTGTACCCATGTGGGGAAACGAACCTGGGTCTTCGGTGTGACGAGCGAACACTTGAACCACTGGGCTACCCCACCGCTCCATTAATTATGATGAGCAGGTGTAATTTTAGTTTTCATTAGTATGAGCAGGTGTGAATCTTGGACAGTATTTATTGTCATTCCCACATTTCACATTTGCCATATACTGGCAGAGGTAATGAGATCTCAGGACTGCCTGACTGAGTTTGGTTTTACGCCGCTTTTAGCAATATTCCAGCAACATCACGGCGGGGGACACCAGAAATGGGAGATCTCAGGAGGATCCGGTTCAGATTGATCTTCAACAACCCATGCTTGTTGTAAGAGGCAATTAATGGGTTCGTGTGGTCAGACTCACTGACAACGTATCCCAATTGTGTCATGATGTTAATCACCGGATTGTTTGGTCCAGACTTGATTATTTACATACTGCTGTCATATAGCTGGAATATTGCAAATTTTCGATAAACAAACAAACAAAGAAACGGAGGTAATGAGAAGAAAAGGACATTTTCAACATTTTTGTATTTTATACATATCAGATTTCTACATGTATTTTCTTTGCAGGTGTGCCAAGGGAGATCTTAAAGGTGACACGACAGACATCCTGACATGAGCCCACCATTGTTGTACATACTGTACATACAGCAAACACTGTACATAATACAAATAAAGACTCTCATAGATCAATCTGGAACTGTACTGAGTGCATGTATATCCTTATTCTGTAGCTCATGCGCAGATCGATGCTCATGCTGTTGATCACTGGATTGTCTGGTTCAGACTTGATTATTTACAGACTGACGCCATATAGCTGGAAAATTGCTGAGTGTGGCTTAAAACTAAACTCACTCACTCACTGTAGCTCATGAGTGAGTGAGTTGGGTTTTAGGAATATTCCAGCATTATCATGGCGGGGGACACCAGAAATGGGCTTCACACATTGTACCCATGTGGGGAATTGAACCCGGCCTTCGGCTTTAACCACTGAGCTGGCTCACTGCCCTGTAGCTCATGTGATTGAAAGTTAAATGGCAATGTCATGGCCTGGTTCATTGTCTGCCATTGTTGTTGGTGCCTACAAACTGTCGGTTGTCTGCCTGTCAGTTGTATGGAATGATATTAGTGAAAAAGTCAAGACAGACCGACAACAGATCAACAGATGGACAGTGCCCTGTAATAACATCCACGTGGCAAGTGCCCACATCATCAAATTGTGACTTATTTAGATGTGACATGAATAGATGTGACATGAAGTATGAGAGCTAGTATCATCTTTGGAGCACTATTTCTGTTCCAATGAATGATCCTCCATCCTGCCCGAGGCACAACTTGTGAGACGAGTCCGAACCAATCCTGCACACATGAACGTTGGTTCTCCCCTCTGAAGCTACAACAATGTCCCGTGCTGTCTCGATCTTGAGCTTGACGCCTCCCGTAACGTCATATGGAGAAGTAGAAGTTGATATTGTCTGTCCATCCCTTTCATCAGCAGCAGTCATGCTACCAGCGTCAGATGAAGATGAAGATATTGATGAACCAGTCTTCAGAGATCCATCTTTCCCTACGCCAATACAAGGCAGTAACACAGCACCTGTTGTAACAAACATACAGAATTTTAATAGTTTTGATTATGAGTGAGTGAGTTTGGTTTTACACCGCTTTTAGCTGTTTGCTAACAATATCATGGCAGGGGACACCAGAAATGGGCTTCACACATGTTGGGAATCGAATCTGGGTCTTCGGCGTGATGAGCGAACGCATTAACCACTAAGCTACCCCACCGCCCCAGTTTGGATTGTGGTTTTTTAAGGCTGGACCTTTGTACCTCTGCTATAGCATGTGTCGGATTTGCAATGGTGGCCATTTTGAAAATGTGACTCTTCACTCACATTAATGGAAACTGTCTATCAGTCTTGACTGATCTTTAATTGCCACTACTATCATGCCAACAAATCAAATACTTGGATCACATAAACCCAGTAGCACCTCCTGCAATGTTGCAATGGAATGAGCCACATCTACCATGGTGGCCATTTTGAAAAAATAATGTTTGCTAAACTTAGAGGAAAACTGGCATCTATCAGTCTACTGTTGTGTCAACAAATGAAATGCCTTGATAACAGAAACCCCGCTAGCACCTGGTGAGTTGCTATGATATATACAGCTGGATAATTGGTGAATAATTCATGGACTTATCAGCTTGGAGGTATATACCCAAAAAATACCTGTCTGGTCTGGAGGTCTGTCATAGATGCCGTCAACATCGGTGAGGAACACAACATGGTCGACGGTGAACACTTCACACAAAGTCTGAAACGTGGAACTGATGTCTCAGAAAGGTGATACACACAGCAGAAATTTGTATCTCTGGCCTCCATAATCCAGATACATCTGCAAGGCCAAATATATTAAAGAGAAGAAAAACAAGAGGAAAACATAAAAAAATATTTTCCACTCATATTATTCACACACGCAGGAACAGATTACAACCTCTTGATGAGTGATTTTGTTTTTATTTTAGCTCACACAGTGCAATATTGTGCAGCACTAAACATTCAGCTTGATGCACATCTGTGCAAGCAGGATAGGGTTGGTCAGACTCGTGAACATAAAGTGAAGTAATGCGGCAATCAAGTCTGGACCAGATAATCCAGTGTTTGCAACTTTGAGCAACAATCAACGCTGTTGGTGTATAATGTCACACGGTTAGTCAAGTCACTGGGTCTGCTAAACTATTCGATCAAGCTGCTTGTATGACGAGCAAAGGTTGGTGTGGAAATATTCCAACCCCAAATCTCCACAGACTAGTCAGTCAGATTAAGGTGTAAGGTAACCTTGATGATGGTATCCCCGCTGAGGATGCACCCGCCGATGTTGGTGTCACGGACGGAGTCTCCATGCATTACTGGGACGAACCCAGCATCCAGCAGATGACTGAGTGTTTCTAGGCCATTAGAGATCACTTTCTTACTTCTTGTCACCCATGAACTGCAGGGCTGAAACATTACCTTCATCAGTTATTTGGTTTCAGGGTGCGGTGGGTTGAGCGGTTAAAGCGTTCGCTCGTCATCCAGGTTCGATTCCCCACATCGGTACAATGTGTGAAGTCCATTTCTGGTGTCCCCTGTTGTGATATTGCTGGAATATTACAATAAGTGTCGTAACACCCAAATCACTCACTACTTGGTTTCAGTTTTCAGATTCTGCAGATTCCATATTTCATTATTGTGGAATGAGTGAGTGAGTATTTTTCACGCCGCTTTTTGCAATATTCCAGCAATATCACGGGGGGGACACCAGAAATGGGCTTCACACATTGTGCCCATGTGGGAAATCGAACCCGGATGTTCGACATGACGAGCCAACACATTATCCATAAGGCTACCCTACCACCACCCCTATTGTGGAATGAAAAGAAACTGTCACATATTTTTTCTTCAGTGAATCTATTAAGATTTCTCTCCCTGGAAACCTATACCGGAAGGAAACAATGAGCAAGCGAGTGTGTGTGAGTGAGCATGGTCCTTTTAACACCACATTTTGCAATAATTGAGCAATACCATGTTATGTGACACCAGGAATGGGCTTCACACATTACAGCCTTGTGGGGAATCGAACCCGGGTCTTCGCATGATGAGTGAACACCCCACCACTAGGCTACCCCACCACCGCATTAATAAAACATTGGGAACCTGGATTAACACTGACTGCTGTTGCCATTTTCACTCAATAGAATCAACCCTGGGTGAGTACTTGTTATAACAGGCAAATTAATGGATGGAGATAAACAGGAACCGCTGCAACATTGTGTTGGCCTGGCGCCAGTTACCGAAGTAAACTCTGCATACTCACCGAGCAGGGAACAGCAGCAACGTTGTGTTGTATCAGGCTATTGACCACAAGAGTATTCAACTGAAATAGATGGTAGGCGGTCTGCATTATGTTCACATGATACCCATCTCCCACCCCGAATTTTTACTCTGGCGTTTAATAATATAAGTGGTGGAATTGGGTTTAACGTCGTGCTTGAGAATATTTCGCTCATATGACGACGCATGCATGCGTGTGTATGTGTATGTGCGGCTGCTTGTACTAGCCCAGACTTAAGCTGGTTTTATAGTGCTAGCCCACTGAGATACCATGCCGCAGTGAAGCATGAATACCCCACTCAGACACATTATACTGACTCCGAGCAGACCAGTCCTTGTTGTACCCATTAATGCCGAGCGCCAGGCAGGGACCAACAAGTACCATATTTTAACGTCTTTTGGTATGACGCGATCGGGGATCGAACCCGCGACCTTCCGCACTCCGGGCGGACGCTCTTACCACTACATTAATAATATAAAGGTTTACTTATTTCAGTTTTCCCCAATGTTGAGAATTATTTGCCCAGATGTGATAAAATACTACCCTTGCTCATTTGATCTTTCTTCATCTACTAAAAAAATGTTACCGAAGCAAAGCAAATAGATCTACATCATAAATTGATTTAAAGTCTTTTAATAAATTTTAAATTTCATCAAATAAGTTACAAAATTAGTAAAAAACATTTGCTATATTTTTTGCTTCAATTGATACATTTTTCACCTGCTAGTTGAGATTGGCGATGAGAAACACATAAAAATACCATATGAAACATCCATAGCTTTATAGCTTGATGACGGTGTAAGAATGTACATCGAACATTGTCCATACAATATACAAGAAGTTATCTGTAAAGTCACCTGCTACTTTATTGCTAATATTCTCAAGAAAAT
This sequence comes from Haliotis rubra, assembly GCF_003918875.1. Taxonomy (NCBI): domain Eukaryota; kingdom Metazoa; phylum Mollusca; class Gastropoda; order Lepetellida; family Haliotidae; genus Haliotis; species Haliotis rubra. Next base: position 133,108 of record NW_025765010.1, on the reverse strand, counting down.
ATTTATTGTCATGTAAATGTTCAGCCTCATTTAGGGACGCTTCCTTACATACAAAAAGATTTACAAGTTTGTATAGCAACAATTATTGAATGAGGGCACTGACTATGGGTAGTTCTTAATATGCATTTTAACGAATATTGACAGCAGATTTGATGATACAAAACAAGTGTCCTTAGCATGCAAAATATCATTTTGTATAAAATTAGGATTAAGAAAAGAAGAATATTATGGTCTAATTTCAAGGGTATTGCATTTTTAAGTCAAAGAATTAAAACCTGTTCATCTTGACTGGTCTTGCTATCAATGAAATACAAGCCTCCTAAACTATCACCTCAGCTATCACCATGTCAACTTGAATGGGGATGATGTATAATTTCTCTTTGGAATGCCTTACTAAAATCTGCAGCAAACTTGGCTTAATGGCGGCCTTTGTGCAATTGTTAAAATTTATCCCTGATGATAGATGGATTTCACAACATGATTAAACCATGTCAGGGTTTGAACCCAGAATGTATGATGGCAGACTGACACATCAACCATGAAGCTACACTGAAATCATTGTTAGGCCAGACCAATTTGATTTCTTGTTTTACGGATTTCTGTCCTCAGAAAACCTAAAGGCAGGAGGGAAAAATAATAAAAAATAAAACAAATCACCAGTCAAAGTAACATTCCTTTTAAATACTAAAAGTGTTTTACTTTTGGCAATTAATGAAGTGTATATGGGGCAAAAAACAATCAAAAAATATAAAAGTTTACATTTTTGGCCAATAAAAACATTAAGATTTTATTTTTTGAGCGGCGAAAATTAATTATTATTTTTTTTCTTATTCTTGAAAAAATACGACTGGCGGATCCATAAAACAAGAAATGAAATTGGTCTGGCCTTAGCAAGGTTAGGCTAGGAAGTTTGCAAGAGTCACCTTGGCGACAGATTTGTGTGTCTGACAGAAGCCCATCCTTGCAGCGTGTGCTTCTGCCGCCTCCAGATGAGCAAAGCCGGAGTTGACGCTGTACTGCTTTGCCTGATGGTGGCCAAAGGATCTGTTGATGCCATTGAATTTGATGAACATTTAGTTAAAAAAAGTTGTGCTAAAAAAAGTACATCTGCCAAACAGAATAAGTCCAAATAGGGCTTAGATTAATGTTATTTTCGGCCTAGGTCTGTAACAATCAAAACTTGCCAGTCATTTTACACTTGAGTCGGATTCATTCTGTAATGTATTCCCTAAGGTCTTGGAAACAGAATGTAAGATCAGTATAACATAAAAGAATGAATAAACTCGCAAGATGTCCCGTGCTTGGATTCTAACCATGGACATTCTGATTAAAATCGGACGCCTTGTTCACATGACCAAAGAGGTTAACCCGTCAGTAAGCTGACAAGGTAAGGATATCATCTGTGGGATGACTCCACGCCCTGCTACATATTCCCCCGTCAACAGAAGGCAAGTCTGGGTACTGAGACTTATTTTGCTCAAATTTGATATGAATGTGCTCAGCCCCAAGTTGGGGGCCAATAAAGCAGCCATAACTTGTCCGAGTTACGTGCTGGGATTCGAACTAGAGCTGTGTATCGTGGCCTAAGTGGCGAGACGATATATCCTGATACCAGTTTAATGAGGCGAGACGATATATCATGAAAGTATTGGCAAGGAACCTGCAAGACAATTCTCATCACGATTCAATGGCGGCAATACGATGCTTATCCCGATACTTTACCATTTCTAATAACAGAACATATATGATAGTATAAAATGACTGAAACTTCATTTGTTATACAGCAGAACTTGTGTTACATTCACACACATCTGTTAAAGTCTCAGCATTTAATGCTTAAGAAAGTACAGTCACACATATTCAGTATACCTTGATCTAACATGTATAAAATTAAAATTAACGTTTCCCTTGGGAAGCTGTGTTTCTGCACCAATGCTTTCACAAACAGTTCAATGTAATTTATATCAGAATACAGAATCAAGGAAACAAACTTTAAGTACGCATTCTAAATTTTCTCTTCTCTTTGTTCTCTTTGTTAAAGCTAAGACATCGTTCGTAGTTGTTAATAAATGGTGTTTTTTTGTCAAACAACTAAACATATTTCAATTACTTGAAGACAAGTATTCTACAGTTCACGGAGTTTGTAAAATGTTCACACTCTTTCACTTATACACCGACTCCTTTGTTCATGTAACAAAGATAGCAGGCACAAACAAATTTGCATAAGGTTCAATTGGTTTTTATAATTCAGATGAATTTCAAAGAGACTCCCTTCCCATACCTAATGTATCGGGTGTATCGGGATATATCATCTCTTGTGGTGATACATCGATGTATCATGGACCCTCGCGATATAAATATCCTGATATATTGCCTAAATGTGTTTTGTATCGATGCACTCATATCGCGTAGTTGACGATGCAAACATCGATCCTATCGATGGATCGTTACACCACTAATTCGAACCACGGAACTTCTGTAACCTTGTTCTTAAACCCTTTGCTTGTCATGATGAAGACCTGGTTTTAGTTCCCCTATGGGTACAATGTGAAAAGGCCCATTTCTACTGTCCCCAAACATAATATTGCAGGAATATTGGTAAAAGCGCGCAAAACCATACTCACTCACTCTCTCTCACTTGTTCAAATTGAAAATGGCATTTGCAGCTTACAAATACATGGGATTATTTTGTGAATACTGATTCAACTTATTTAAAAAATATATTTTCCTAAGTGAGAACTTTAAGTATGGGGTACTTAGTATCTGCACCACTGGCACACTAAAACAAGAATTGTGAAAGCTATAATCCTACCCAGCTCCGTGTACAACTACGCAGACCATGTTCTTCTGGACACACTCTTCAATCAGTATGGCCGCTTTATTGAGTTCCGCTTCTTTGAGAACTTCTAGTTCATTTTTGTTAGTGATTGCACTCCCACCAAGTTTGACAACAAGATCAACTTTTCTGCAAGACATCATGTGGGAGTTCTCACAACTGAAATAGAATAAAAAATAATTGTTAGACTCTTGGTACAGAGTACCCGATAATTGTAAACATCGAGATTTGTTCCCACTGAAAATGGCTAACCTCTGACCTCTGATCCATCCCTATTCTGAGTATTCATACTTTGTTTAGCCAAATTCTCATATCTGTTTTGAAGCATCACATGTATTCACCCATTTGATTACGTATAAGTCAGTTAGGCCCAATCAAAATGAGAGGTAAAAAAAGAACTGCATGCTGGTTGTAAAATTAATAAACAGTTAGTATGGTGATAACAGCCAATTATTATTTGTCATATGGGATTCAACACCTCAGATCTGGACACTTTCCAGATGCCACACTACATAACTGCTGGGTAGCAGATGCTAAAACTATTATTTATATGTAAAATTCTGCCCCATGATATCTTTCCCATATAATAATTAAACAAATATCTGCACTGAGTAATTCCGATTTTAAATATGGCCACCTCAGCAGCCATCTTGAATTTACCTCACATTTATTTCCTACTGTAACAAAACCCATGAAGATCCAGGTTAGAATTTATCTTAACCCATGCTTGTCGTAAGAGGCAACTAACGGGATTGTGTGGTCAGTCTCGCTGACTTGGATGACACATGTCATTGTATCCCAATTGTGTTGATCGATGCTCATGCTGTTGATCACTGGATTGTCTGGGCCAGACTCAATCACCGCCATATTGCTGGAATATTGCTGAGAGCGGTGTATCACTAAACTCACTCACTACTGTAACAAAATCTAGAACTTTGACCGTGTCATCAAAACCCATTCCTCAAGTAATGACATGAGTTAAGCTGCATTCCTGAAAACATAACACATGAAACATCTGAAACATATCGGCCATAACGGAGCCTTGCATGGTTACCGGTAGGCATATTTCAAGGTCCAAGGTTATTAGCTTTACATTGACAATCATTATTTCACACGTAAAAATCTTGCCTCGAGTCCAAATTCTCATATGATGGCGACTTTGCCGTCCACTAGTCTCAAACTACTTCATATTTCAGCTGGACAAACAACTGCCTTTTCGAGCAAGTCCTGCGAAGGGAGGTTACTCGTGTCATTCTCACATTCTACCTTATGAAAACACTCGATCTGCAAAAAGACGATCGAATCCCCAAAGTTACTACTGCGGCAACACATTTTTCGAAACAATATAGTTTTCATTTTGAGTTAAAGGTGTGAAACTAATAGAGAGCTGAAGACACACTGATACAAAAGATACAATTATAATTGTATATACTGAACATATTTCCTCATGCCTTCATGGTTGATTACAACGTTGTTGAAAGTAAACAGGCTGATATTCTTTGCAGACTGATGAGACTGGCAACAGTGTTACAAGTAAAATGTCCACTAATGAACAGTTTACAAAAACTATTCAATTAAACAATACACTAAATCAAGTGTTACCTTTTACACATAGATTAAATACTGATCGCAATTCGGCACTCTGTATGAACCAGCTTATTGGTTAAAGCGGTCATTCGACACTCAGTCCGAGTTTGATACCCCATATAGTTAGAGCTACTGCTGAATACAAAAACGATTTGAAAAAAGCCCATTTAAACCGATATTCTATTTACTCCCAAGTATATTAAGTGTCTTCTGAGGTCAAAATATTTAGAGGCCACAAAGAATTAATTCCGCTAATATTTGACTGTGCCAGTCCCATCTGAGACGTCCGTAAACACTTACAAATAAGTGAGTGAGTGAGTTTGGTTTAATGCCTCTTCTAATAGTAATACGATTACACGTGAGCCTAATGTAGGGACACAGCCCGAAGTAATGCAAGTTTCAGATGTTACCTCCACGGTAACACCCACGAGGGGCATGCTGCAGACAAACCCAGAAACCGTGGTTCGAATCCACTGCTGTGGAGACTGATCATTGCGGTTACAGCACGACGAGTGACCCTAATGTGTCGACATAGCCTGGGTAAGTGAGTGAGTATGGCTTTACGCCGCTTTCAGTAATATTCCAGCAATATCACAACGGCGCACACCAGAAATGGTTTTCAGGAATACTGGGCCCCTTTAGAAAGTATGAAAAGTGGTTTGTTTATGGTCAAAGGCTGGAAATTGTTTCATACTACAGGTATTTGGGTATTGTGTTCACTCCTGGCTAGTTTGGACTCAAGCTCACACTACTCTTGCTTCTCAAGCCAATAACTGACTGACTGACTGAGTTTAGTTTTACGCCGCTTTTAGCAATATTCCAGCAATATCACGGCGGGGGGACACCAGAAATGGGCTTAACACATTGTGCCAATGTGGGGAATCGAACCCGGGTCTTCGGCGTGACGAGCCAACGCTTTAAACACTAGGCTACCCCACCGCCCCTCAAGCCAATAAAGCCATTATGGGGTATCCATGGATACCAAAAGAGAGTAGGTTATCTGTCATGTGCGGATCTTTTTAAAATATGTGATGCTATAGTTAAACCTATCCTTTGTTACGGTTCAGAAAATTGGGGTGTTACCCATTGTAAAATCATTGAACAAATCCAGATATAAACATGTAAATATTTCTTAAAAGTTGGTAAAAATACATGTAACAATATGGTTCTTGGTGAATGTGGCAGATTCCCTCTTCAGCTTACTATGTCAAGGGCAGTTAAATATTGGTGTAGACTTTTAACTCTTCCAAGTTGTGGATTACCTCATCAGTTTTATTTAATGCTTAAGTCTTTGGATGAATCTGGACGGACGACATGGACATCTCATATCAAGAATATTTTATTTAGATTTGGGTTTGGCTTTGTTTGGATGTCACAAAATATTGGAGATATTGATGGTTTCATTTCTGTTTTTAAGCAAATATTGTCTGATAATCTTTCACAAGATTGGTATTCATCCCTACATAATACAACCAAGTAATTATATACTTTTCAAGTCCCTCCTGAATGTTGAAACTTATCTCAGTTTAGATATTGCCCCATATTTAAAAATTGTTTAACAAAATTTAGATGTGGTAAAATTAAACTTAATTCTGAGACCGGTAGATATAACAATGTCCCTTATGATTCAATATTCTGTCCTTTTTGCCACAAAATCAATATTTATTTAATTGAAGATGAAATATATGTTTTACTTTACTTTATTGTAAAGCCTACCTAGATATAAGGAATAAATCTCTGGATAAATATTTGAAACATCCTATTTCACAACACAGCTTTTATAAACATAATGACTTCAACAAACATAAATGTTATAAATAATTCATGCCTATTTTTATATAATGTTGGGAAAATAAGAGATTCTGATGTTCTATGTAAAACGCATGTAACTTCTTATCATATCTATGACTGTATTTTGGGTCAGTGGCCTATTACTGAATAAAATGTCTGTCTGTCTGTTTGACATCTCAACATTCATTCATTCATTCATTCATTCATTCATTCCCCTACCACACCCACCCACCCACCTCTACACCCATCCATCTATCCATCCATCCGTCCGTCCGTCCGTTCGTTCGTTCGTTCGTTCGTTCGTTCGTTTGTTCTTCGTTCGTTCCCATATAGAACACTGTGCACAAAGTGTATGTTGCCTGAAACAGTTCTGAGTTGATTCTCTGACAAACTAAAGATAGATATCATCAAGAATGATCCCTAACAAGGTATCCATGAATGATCGGTCAAGTTGATCAACTTTGAAAATGTTTCTTAAATCCACAGTCAGTGCGTGCGAGTGTGTGAGTGTGGTTTTACGCCGCTTTTAGCAATACTCCTGCACTATCACGGCGGTCAACTCCACTAAGACATTCATGAAATGTACACCCCGTAGACCTGTAAACAAAGCTATAAAAGCCTTATAACGTTTAATACCATAAGCTATGTAATCTTCAAAGGGCGTCCACCTGCGTCACTACCTACTCAACATGCACATATACATGTGACCTGACCCAGGATGCCCTGTGTTTGACCTTATTGTTGTCTCCCAAGTGACCTACATGCGCACCTGTCACGATACTCGTCACGTGGTCTGTCTGAATAATGACATGGGCCTCTCACATGCGACCTAAAAGGGATCTACAAAAATTCACGAAGATTGTATCAAGCGTAAATTATTCTCAATAATGTTCCAAATAAGTAAAAATGTAACCTAAGCTCGTTTTGTGAATATATACCATCGTCAACGTAATGCACATATCAATTACGTAATGCTATGAGTGAGTGAGTTGGATTTTACGCCGCTTTCAGCAATATTCCAGCAATATCACGGTGGGGGACACCAGAAATGGGTGACGTAATTTTACCCATGCGGTGGGTGAGTTTAATCAGCAATATTCCTGCTCTATGGCGGCGGTCTGTATATAATCGAGTCTGGACCAGAAATCCAGGGATCAACATCAGAGCATCGATCTACGCACTGACATGTGTCAAACAGAGCCTGACTCTCCCGTGACGTCTTGACAAGCATGGGTTACTGAAGATCTACTTGTTGACGTATGACCTTCACGGGTATGACGCATTGCAGAAACAGGAGCTGGTTAACTGATATTATATTCTAGACTTGCACAAGTTCTTTTTGTAATAATTAATAGTTTAATGATAATTACAAGAAAAATATAATAAGAGATTTGCGTCCTTAGAGTACTGTCCGTTTCCCCGATTTGCCTCTTTAAATGCTAGAATCATTATTATACATCCATGGGCTTAGCATTCTGTACAGCCTTGGAGCAAGGCTAATTCGATTCCAGCGAGTATTATCATTTCTTCTAAATGCTTCTGTTTTAATATAACATTCTGTACACCTTAATTCATTCTATTTGTAATGGTTCTTATAATTCTGGGGCGGTGGGGTAGCCCAGTGGTTAAAGCGTTGGCTCGTCACGCCGAAGACCCGGGTTCGAATCCCCACATGGGTACAATGTGTTAAGCCCATTTCTGGTGTCCCCCGCCGTGATATTGCTGGAATATTGCAAAAAGCGGCGTAAAACCAAACTCAGTCAGTCTGTCAGTCTTATAATTCTAAGGGCTCATTGGAGTTTATGGGCAATTTATAGAAAAAAAAACCAACATGCTACTCTAATTTCGAGTGAAATTGCCTGGAACATTTTTCGTTTTGGTATGAAAGGAGTTTAGAAAATTTGCCACAACAATGAAAGGGAGCCACTGCAACAAGGTGATCGTGCTGCATTCCTGCACCTCGCCTGCAACATCTGACCTCAGTCAGCAAAACACGTTTTGTTGTTGTGTATATGTCTGTGATGATGTATCGTCCTGAATATTTTTTGTCATTGTAATTTGTTTGAATTTAAAATCTAGATACACAAATATCTTTCATTGCATTAGGGGCGGTGGGGTAGCCTAGTGGTTCAAGTGCTCGCCGATCAACATTTCCAGCCGTCCCTTCGCCACGACGTGAAATCATCATCCCGTCTATGTATTTTGAATGTATTTGATTCAATTTAAGTGCTTTTACATATGTCCTTGTACGAGATGTTGTAAAAAGAAACTTTCTATGAGAATAATGACATTCAATGTTTATAAATTGCTTGTTATCATTAAAAGGATCATGGATGAAAAAAATGTGTTATGTATTTAAGGGGTGTAAATTAGGAGATAAACATAATGTGTTGGCCAATTTCCTGGTGCTATTGAGTATTTGAAGCACGGGAATTCATTTGGAATCGACGGCGTCATGGTGGGTAGCGAATGAGGTTATCTCCCAATTGACAGACACCCATTTGACAGACAGTCGATTGACAGACACTGAACTGGAAGGTTAATTAGGGTAACACCTACAGGTATAATGGAACAGTCCACTGTCTAGTGAGTAGAGCAGGATGAGCCTGAAACAGGTTCGTTACTAAGAAGTTTGTGTGTAAAAAGAACTTTGTTGTGATTAAATGATAATATGTCTTCTCTTCTCAAAATTGTTTTCACTATCTATTACTATCGAATATAAAAACAGGTTTGTGACTGAGAGGTATAATAAGTAGGTAACAGGTAGTAGCTAATCTGTTCATTGAACCGTAAATGTTGTTTTAAGGCGTCTGCGAACTGCCTGTCTGCGTAATGGGAGGACACCGAGAATGAACTGTTCTCCAGAGGCAGTCGACTTGAAAATCTTTGCTTGCTCCACTGGTTTGTTGTTTTAAACATCACAGTTGTCGTCTTTCAGGCAATAAACCAGCCCACCACGCCTTTATATGTTATTGATGTGGCATTGTGACCATTGAACCGTGATGATAGATGTGCAGGATAAGCTTCAGTGAATCAGTTTTGTTTGACGCCGCATTGCATTACTTCAGCGACATCACGACTTGTCACTTAAAAGACGAACGCTTTTCTACAGATCTTGACCTTTAAAAGGAATGTTGATTTTTAGAAATGTTAATTTCGTACCGTGCTAGAATAATGGACAATTAAATTCTGACCGCCCTTCTTCCGTGTCAATGGTTTGCATGTATATCCAGCTGTAAAGAGGTCGACCAGCATTTTTAATGCATGAGGCTGCAAAGACGGAAATCACGTTCCGACCTGCCTCTGACGAGGCAGAGAATTATTGCAACATTACTCCATCATAAACTGTTTACACCACGCCCAGACGGAGGGTTGTTGACACGTCCACACACACGTGTCCACTAGCGGTCACTGCCGGCCAGAGAACTGACACAAACAGGGTGTTTTTTTGGTGAAGTCAACTGTCACACCAATATGTTGACGTTTGGACTTCTTCTGACCACGTGTCTGGCAGTCAACTCGCAAGGTAAATTCTTATAATTAGTATTTTAAAAATATTTTAATTATTATAATTTACATAATGTTATTTTTATTTTGTCTTTATTGCTAAAAGGTTTAAAAAGATTCATTGTGGGTGGTATGCAGTGAAAAGCCCGTTGTGTTTATGTATGGACCCAAGTTCGGAGTTTCATGCTGCGCTTTGACATGGATTTTACTGATCTCATGTCATTGCACATGCGCAGAAGACTTAAGCCTTTCGTAAGGATGATGATTTGCATGTAGACATATAGATAATCAATCACTGCCACTATGAGCTTCATACGAGAATACCAAGTATATACCATTTCAGACAGTATATATTCAATTCAATTTACAATATTGATGCAGGATTCAAACAGCTTTAACTGCGTACATTCCGTTAGTTGACGATAAAGAATGCTGAAAAGTAAAGTTTTCTTGATATAACCCAGACTTCGTAAATGCTGTCGGTGCAATTAAGCATGATTTTCCTTTTTAGGAACTCCTCTGACTTTAAGTGATTCATTCATATTTCCTTTTGACCATTTGTTTCTTTTGCCTACTGAAAGGGAAACAGTCACACTGTGGAGCAAATGGAGCAATCATCCACACTCATAACAATCATCCACACAATGGAGCCAACCAAACGATGTCGAACAATCAACCACACACTGTAGCTACAAGAACGGGAACAGTCATTCACACAATGTAGCCTCACGACCAAGAACAATCAACTACAAAATGTAGCAACGCAATCTGGAACAATCAACCACACAATGTAGCCACACGATCTGGAACAATCAACCTCACAATGTAGCCACACATTCTGGAACAATCAACCACACAATGTAGCCACACGATCTGGAACAATCAACCACACAATGTAGCCACACGATCTGGAACAATCAACCTCACAATGTAGCCATACGTTCTGGAACAATCAACCACACAATGTAGCCACACGATCTGGAACAATCAACCACACAATGTAGCCACACGTTCTGGAACAATCAACCACACAATGTAGCCACACGATCTGGAACAATCAACCACACAATGTAGCCACACGATTTGGAACAATCATCCACACAATGTACCCACACGTTCTGGAACAATCAACCACACAATGTAACCACATACTCAGAACAATCCTCCACACAATGTAGCCACACGATATGGAACAATCAACCACACAATGTAGCCACGCAATATGGAACAATCATCCACTCAATGTAACCACATACTCAGAACAATCCTCCACACAATGTAGCCACACGATATGGAACAATCAACCACACAATGTAGCCACGCAATATGGAACAATCATCCACTCAATGTAACCACATACTCAGAACAATCCTCCACACAATGTAGCCACACGATCTGGAACAATCAACCACACAATGTAACCACATACTCAGAACAATCCTCCACACAATGTAGCCACACGATCTGGAACAATCAACCACACAATGTAGCCACACGATATGGAACAATCAACCACACAATTTAGCCATACGATCTGGAACAATCAACTACACAATGTAGCCACACGATTTGGAACAATCATCTACACAATGTAGCCACACGTTCTGGAACAATCATCCACACAATGTAGCCACACGATCTGGAACAATCAACCACACAATGTAGCCACACCATCTGGAACAATCAACCACACAATGTAGCCACACGATCTGGAACAATCCTCCACACAATGTTACCACACCATCTGGAACAATCAACCACACAATGTAGCCACACGATATGGAACAATCAACCACACAATATAGCCACACGATCTGGAACAATCAACCACAGAATATAGCCACACCATCTGGAACAATCAACCACACAATGTAGCCACACCATCTGGAACAATCAACCACACAATGTAGCCACACGATATAGAACAATTATCCACGCAATGTAGCCACGCGATCTGGAACAATCATCCACACAATGTACCCACACGATATAGAACAATTATCCACGCAATGTAGCCACGCGATATAGAACAATCATCCACACAATGTACCCACACGATATAGAACAATCATCCACACAATGTACCCACACGGTACCCACACGATATAGAACAATTATCCACACAATGTACCCACACGATATAGAACAATTATCCACGTAATGTACCCACACGATCTGGAACAATCATCCACACAATGTACCCACACGGTACCCACACGATCTGGAACAATCATCCACACAATGTACCCACACGATATAGAACAATTATCCACGCAATGTAGCCACGCGATCTGGAACAATCTTCTGAACTGAACAGCTATGCTTGTGGTGTTTCCTAGGGACATCTGGGAACTGCATGGCAACTGGCTGTGGTGATTCCGGTATATGTATAGACTATGGGGACGGCAACGTGCGCTGCTCCTGCACCGACGGCTTCAAGGGAACGGCGACTCAATGTGTGGCAGAGACGGGTGAGAAAAAAATATAAATGTAACATACATACATGTACATACAATCAAGCACCGTTTTGTCGAAGTAGGGAAACACTTTGAGTTATCCGAATCATTGTGTGCGAGCTTGTGCACGAAAGAGTTTCCCGATTTAACATGTCTATATGCCAGGATTTGAGGATATTGCTCACATTTTGGTACAGCAGCTTGTATCCTACACCTTACGATGACATAACATTCAACAACATCTTATTTGATTTGATATTTATCTTACCAAAGTTAATGGACAGATTGTAGGTTCACTGGATGCACGGACGGCACGTGCGAGTCTGGGAGTGACGGGTCATTTAGATGCACGTGCAAGCCAGGCTTTGTTTTCACTCAGGATGACAACAAATGCGAGCCAGGTGAGACATGATTGCATTATAACCGTATCATTTTCCAGGTGAGACATGATTGCATCATAACCATATCATTTTCTAGGAGAGACATGATTGCATTATAACCATATCATTTTCCAGGTGAGATATGATTGCATTATAACCATATCATTTGTTTCAGTTGAGATGTACAGTTATAATAACATATCCGGTCACCTACATGTGCCAGGTAGTGAGTGAGTTTAGTTTTACGCCGCGTTCAGCAATATTCCAGCAATATCACGACTCGGGACACCAGAAATGGACTTCACACTTTGTGCCCAAGTGGGGAATCGAACCCGGGTCTTCAGCGTGACGAGGGAACGCTTTAACCCCTAGGCTACAATAACTGCCCCTGTGCCAGATAGAAAACAACTCATTTATCACCTACGTAATAGAAAACAGATCACAGTCTCCAATACTATTCAGAGCACCATAATACAGGTTTCTCTTTTGTTTGTAACCCGTGAAGATCCGGGTCCTGATAACAGCGTTAAACAACAAACACACTGCATACTGTTTTGTTTGCATATCCTTGGATCAGGGTAAAACCATTCTCTTCCCACAGAGGTTACTCCTGTCATATCTTCCTACGTAACCTCTGTTCTAATACGGCCATATTTCCCGGTTCTCGTAAAATCCCCTAGCGACAAAAGATCGCAACACGAATTATCTCCCTTCTTTCTATCCAATCAGAACACCTGTTACATCGACTTAGATTCAACTTGACTAACACAAGCAAATGTGGGGCCACAAATATCCCCCATCTGCCGGGGACTTGTGTTGATGTTACACACAAGACGTTTAATGGCTAGCTTGTCCGTTGTCAACGAGGGCGATGGAGACGCCACTGATCCGCCATAACATAACTGAGTTCTGTCTAGAAGAAACGTTTGCGCATCGCGCAGGGGAAGAAGTTTAGTTTTCTCGAAGCATACGGAAATTACCGAGGCCTTGCGAATGATCACTTTTGAAACAACGTTGCTGATTGCACAACTAAATCTGATTGTCTCCAATCACGAGTCTTGAACGCTCACACCATGAAAGGGCCGTATTAGAACAGAGGTTACGTAGGAAGATATGACAGGAGTAACCTCTGTGGGAAGAGAATGGGGTAAAACGTACGTGGTGAAGATTTCGACGAGATGTTTGTTTGTGTTTTGCAAATCGAAGGCCTGCATGATTAGTGAACATCAACATAGCGAAAACGAAGTCTAGGTTAAAATGCGCGGACGGTATACTGAGGGCATATAGTCTACTGCTTAAAGCATTCGATCGTCACGCCGAAGATACGGGTTCGATTCCTGTTATTGGTACCATTTGTGAAGCCGATTTTTGGATTCCCCAGGCGCGATATTGCTTGTATATTGCTAAGACCGACATAAAACCTAACTCACTCAGTGGTTTGTTTGTCTTGTTTAGACTCGATTAGTTCCAGGTCGTGGTGAGATAGCTGAAATATTGCCTACTGCGGCACCCGTGAAGATCCGGGTTAGAATTGGTCTTCAGCAACCCATGTTTGTCGTAAGAGGCAACTAATGGGATCGGGTGTTCAAGTTTGCTGACTTGGTTGACATATGTCATCGTATCCCAATTGCCTAGATCGATGTTCATGCTGTTGATCACTGGATTGTCTGGTCTCGATTATTTACAGTTCACCGCCATAAAGCTGGGATATTGGTGAGTGCGGCGTTAAACAACAAACCAACCAACCTACTCACTCACTCACTGATGCACGGACTATTCACGAAGATGTAGAATATTGATCTGAATTTATTTTGGTAAATATTGAAAAACATTACAGTTGTATATGATGACTGTTGTTTTTCATGAAGCCCCCGAGAACTGCCCGGACACCCCGTGTCCAAATGGTTACTGCAGGACTAACACGGACGGGAGCAAGATGTGCATGTCGGACTCTTCAGGTAAAGTTACCACAGGGGACAGGTTAAAGTTACTCAAGACATCAGAAGGAAGTCAGTGTTACTCTTGAAGTCAAATAGATGGTAATCCTCCATTTCAGGTAATTATTATCCCAGACTTTAAGTAAATGTAACTAAGACTTGAGGTAAATGTGACTGAGACTTCAGGTAAATGTTATCCAGACTTCAGGTAAATGTGACTGAGACTTCAGGTAAATGTTATCCAGACTTCAGGTAAATGTGACTGAGACTTCAGGTAAATGTTACCCAGACTTCAGGTAAATGTGACTGAGACTTCAGGTAAATGTGACTGAGACTTCAGGTAAATGTTATCCATACTTCAGGTGATTGTTACCCAGACTTCAGGTAAATGTGACTAAGACTTCAGGTAAACGTTATCCAGACTTCAGGTGATTGTTACCCAGACTTCAGGTAAATGTGACTAAGACTTCAGGTAAACGTTATCCAGACTTCAGGTGATTGTTACCCAGACTTCAGGTAAATGTGACTAAGACTTCAGGTAAATGTTATCCAGGCTTCAGATAAAGGTTAACAACGGACGTAAAGGAAAGTTTACACCGGACATCAGGTAAATGTGACTAAGACTTCATGTAAGTCTTTACCTTGGACGTCAGGTAAATTCTACTTCTGACTTCTGACTCTAAGGCAAATATTACCCAAGGTGTCGGACAAACGCTCTCCTGACTCCAGCTATGCGTGACCCACGATGTTTTGTGGAAAGCTTCTTTGTGAATCGCTCCTTATTGTTATCATTCTTGTGTTCTTTCATCAAAGCATTTACTGTAATCATTTTTGAACAGTCATTCCATTGCACAACCTTCTCCAATTTCAGCCTCTAAGACAGAAGACTGCTCGACCCGGAACTGCCAATACGGCGTCTGCATCAACAGGAACGGCGTGTACGGTTGTCAGTGCCTCATGGGATACACCCTGTCAACTACGGACCGCACCGTGTGTGTCCCACTTACACCAGGTGAGTAAAGTGACGTGGACTGGTACGTAGTGAGTAAAATGACGTGGAGTGGTACGTAGTGAGTAAATGACGTGGAGTGGTACGTAGTGAGTAAAATGACGTAGAGTGGTACGTAGTGAGTAAAATGACGTAATGTGTAGTGAGTAAAGTGACGTAGAGTGGTACGTAATGAGTAAATGACGTAGAGTGGTACGTAGTGAGTAAAATGACGTAGAGTGGTACGTAGTGAGTAAAATGACGTGGAGTGAGTAAAATGACGTAGAGTGGTACGTAGTGAGTAAAATGACGTAATGTGGTACGTAGTGAGTAAAGTGACGTAGTGAGTAGATGACGTAGTGAGTAAATGACGTGGAGTGGTACGTAGTGAGTAAAATGACGTAGAGTGGTACGTAGTGAGTAAAATGACGTAATGTGGTACGTAGTGAGTAAAGTGACGTAGAGTGGTACGTAGTGAGTTATAATGACGTAGAGTGGTTCGTAGTGAGTAAAATGACGTAATGTGGTACGTAGTGAGTAAAATGACGTAGAGTGGTACGTAGTGAGTAAATGACGTAGAGTGGTACGTAGTGAGTAAAATGACGTAGAGTGGTACGTAGTGAGTAAAATGACGTAGAGTTGTACGTAGTGAGTAAAATGACATAAAGTTGTATGTAGTGAGTAAAGTGATGTAAAGTGGTACATAGTGAGTAAAGTGAAGTAAAGTATATGTAGTGTGGTGTAGTTGCTTCCACGACACATAGTGTAGTCAGTATGATACTCATATTTTTGTGCACACTAATGCAATATTCAACTGCAAATAAAACTATAATTACAGGTCAGTCTGCCACAAATGCCATCAACATGTGCCAGTGGACTGTCTGCACTAACGGTCGCTGTGACACGGATCGGGCAGGGGCGCCATATTGCATCTGTAACCCTGACTACCAATGGTCATCGACCAGTAGGACCGTGTGTGTGAAGAAATACAAACCAGGTGGGTGGCAACGACTCCAGCACATACACACACCCGACGCTGTAGACCATGACAGACTTTCTGAAACAGACCATCCCTTGCATGGGTACAATGTATGAAGCCCATTTCTGGTGTCACCCACCGTTATGTTACTGGGATATTGCTGAAAGCGGCGTAAACTTTAACTCACTCTAACTAAAAATAAGGATGGAATAACATCAAGAATGCCGTGTTCATTCGTGGGCCGCCATTAGACCACACGTCAATATTACGTGAACAAAAGCTGTCAGTAAGGTTCCAAGGGCGCTGCCATTAGACGTCAACAATGTATACGATTTATATTCATAACACTTTTGTTAGGTACAGAATATGGCTGTTCTAGGACGATAATGAGTGTGCTCTATTTGCCAGTTCCATGGAGTTGCGATGTGAGTGGGTGTCAGAATGGCTACTGCGGTAGAGGGTATGCTGGTCACCGGAAGTGCATCTGCTATCCTGGCTTCCGTCCGGATCCTTATCACCCATCACGATGTGTCGGTAAGTGTTGTGCTCTCAGCCATAGTAGGGGCAGTGGGGTAGCCGAGTGGGTAAACCGTCCACTCGTCTTGCCGAAGACCCGAGTTCGATTCTCTTGTTAGAATTCGTCTTCAGCAACCCATGTTTGTCGTAAAAGGCAACTAACGGGATCGGGGGCTCAGGCTCGCTGGCTTGGTTTACACATGTCGTCCCAGTTGCGTAGACCGATGCTCATGCTGTTGACCATTGGTTTGTATTGGCCAGACTCGATTATTTACAGCTTATAGCTGGAATATTGCTGACTGCGACGGCAAACAAACATCAATCAATCATATATATGGGTAGTGCAGTTCGCTATCATAATTCCGATTGCATAGATACATCATTTCAAGCAATGTTTGCAAGTAATTTATTGTTTCCGTGGCTGAATGCTGTTCGGTCTACTTGCAGAGATCTACAACCCATGGAGATACGGCTTTGACATTTTTTCGTCACCAATGGGAATGCTACTTCTGGGAGATTTCTAGATCCTTGGACCGCCCAGTTGTTTCTGGTTATTAATATAAATTAATAACATTATGATTTTGAGTGTTATTGTCGTGTATAAAAATGGATATGTGTCAGCAATAAATTTTGTACGTTTGCAACGTGTGTCCTTGATCCCGAAGAATGTATCTTGAAGGAACAGAACAGGGGCGGTGGGGTAGCATAGACTGGTTACAGCGTTCGCTCGTCACGCCAAACACTCGGGTTCGATTCTCCACATGGGTACAGTGTGTGAAGCCCATTTCTGGTGTCCCCCGCCGTGATAATACTGCAATACTGCTAAAAGCGGCGTAAAACTAAACTCACTCACACACTCACTACTCACTCGGGAGTCTATTCGGTGACATGTGAAGCAGTTTGGGCCAGTATTTAATGCACTTCATCCAACTAACTTTTAACAATGGATATGGTCCACATTCCCCTAAAGCCATTACATTAGGAGTGTTAATGCCTGCACCAAGATTATGTTTGCATGCGAGAAACTGGACCCTTTCTATCACCTCTATTCTTCCCCATATTTCGCATCCATAAAGAGGGATGGGTTTAATTTGTGAGTCAAATATTTTGAAAAATGTTCTGAGTGGGACTTTTCCATATGTCCAAATAATCTGAATATATTCATTAATGCCCTTTACTCGTTAAACGCCAAATGAAATACTTCTCTTGTTAAATTTAATGAAGAGTCACCAATAGTCCAAGGTACTTATAGATAATACCATTTTTTACATTGTTTAAGATTTCCACCTTCTATGTTGAAAACACACACACACACACGCACACACACACGCACGCACACACACACGCACACACACACACACACACACACACACACACACACACACACACACACACACACACACACACACACACACACACACACATACACACACACACACACACACTTCAGTTTGCAGTGATCTGATCACACACACAAGTCTGGTTGTTTTCTGAGGTGAGATGCGAGATTGTTCCAGAGATGAGGGCCAGCCATCTCGAGTGACCTGTCACCATATGTTTTTGTCCTAGTCACAGGAATTGTCAAAAGACACTGGTCATTTGATAGAAGGGAACGTGCAGGAGTATAACGGTGGAACAGATCACGGAGGTACTGAGGAGCTAGACCATGGATACTTTTCAAAACAAGGAGTAGAGTTTTATATTTTATGCAGTAGTGGACGGGAAGCCAATGAAGTGAGTGAAGAACGGGAGTAATGTGGTCTGATTTCTTTGACAAAGAGATCACTCTGGCCGCAGTATTCTCTACCTTCTTAAGCTTGTGTATAAGATGATTTGGGAGACCCACAAGAAGAGCATTACAGTAGTCGAGACGAGATGTTACATATGCCTGAATAAGAGATGCTGTAGTCTTGACGTCCAGGTATCGTCGAATCATGCCGATGTTGCGAATGTGGTAGTACGCCCTTCTACATATGTGTTTGATGTGTGGCTCCATGGACAGTGAGGAATCAGAAATAACTCCCAAGTTACATACCTCAGGCTTTGGCTGAATCTCACACTGACCGATGCTGAATTTAGGAAGAGAGATACTGGTTTGGAGACGCTTATGGTGGAAAACTATAAGTTCTGTTTTATCATCATTCAGCTTGAGGTAGTGTGACGACATCCAGTTTTTGATGCAGCTCATACACTCTTCAATGGTGAGAAATGAAGACACAGCTGATGAAGAAAGTAAGGGTTTGAAAGATATGTAAATCTGAGTGTCGTCAGCATATAAATACAGTAGTCATCTAGAATATTCAGTTGCTCTTGTAGCTCATTTACACGATCATAAATAAAAATAACATCATCAGCAAACATAAGTAGAAACAGTTCATTTAAGTGAGTTTAGTTTTACGCCGCTTTTAGCAGTATTCCAGCAATATCACGGCGGGGACACCAGAAATGGCTTCACACATTGTACCCATGTGGGGAATCGAACCCGGTTTTCGGCGCGACGAGCGAACGCTTTAACCACTAGGCTACCCCACCGCCCCTCATTTAAATCAGGGAATAATTGTACTCCTCTCCGACATGTATATCGGCGGTTTACTCCCATAACGCAGACCAAAATGCAGATGAAAGTAGCACACTAACTTGGTGGATCATGCTGGTCACCCCTAATTAATGAATGGCCTGGTCCACTCCCCTACTGTAAGGGATTACCGTTATGTTAGTCACCGAGTAGTAGTGCACAACAACAACATTGTCTGACAACACTGCTCCATTCTTTAATCTGTTATTGATACGTTTGATGAGGAGAAGCTGTCAGATAGTTCAACTCCTCCCAGGACAAGTCATTGATAAAAAGAGTAAATAAAACGGGGCTTAATATACAGCCCTGTTTGCTTCTAGTAGGTTACAGTCAAAACACCCAGTGCTATGCATGCTGTTACAGACGAATACTAGAGATGAATCGTTACACCACTAACGAATACCATAACTGTATCATACACAACACTTTAACAGGTAGACCACATTAGTGGAGAACATTTATTATTTCTATCTATGGAATCAAATGTTTTTTTTAAGTCTTCAAAGATAACATAGAATCTACGTTTACGTTTATTTTTGTATACCAGCAGTTAGTGTGATCAAGCTGTCCATTCTTGCATATTCAGGCCTAAAGTCTGCTAAATATCTTGTTGTTATTTTCTGTCCATGTTTAATCTGCAGTTAATTATTGTTGTTATTAGGATCACACTGAGGGCCATTTTTGTAGATAGGCACTATTATACGTTTACTCCAAGTGGACCGCCTCCGTAGTGTAGTGGTTAGAGCGTCCGCCCGGAGAGCGGAAGGTCGCGGGTTCGATCCCCGATCGCGTCATACCAAAAGACGTTAAAATATGGTACTTGTTGGTACCTGCCTGGCGCTTGGCATTAACGGGTACAACAAGGACTGGTCGACTCGGAGTCGGTATAATATGTCTGAGTGGGGTATTCATGCTTCACTGCGGCATGGTATCTCAGTGGGGTAGCACTATAAAACCAGCTTTCTGGGCTAGTACAAGCAGCCGCAAATACACATACACACGCATGCACATCGTCATATGACCGAAATATTCTCAAGCACGACGTAAAACCCAATTTCACCTTACTCCACGTGCGCGGAAATGTGCCTGTGGAATAAATTCTATCAAATATAGCGTTGATGTAGGCATAGTTCCGTTACATGGGGATTTTGACATTTACGGTAGTAACACATCTAAACCTGATGACTTACCATCCTTTAATGATTTCATACCATTCAGTATCTCTTGTATTGTAATCCGACTCTTGCTCTTAGTGAATTTCTGTTTGATCGACAGCATCATAAACACCAATTGGGTGCAAAAACTCTTTGTTCAAAGCTGGAACTTAAAACAGATCTTTAAAATATTCGTACCAAATATCTGCACTGATATCTATTTGGCAATGCTTACAGTTTACTGTTACGAAGCGACCCCTCTAAGATATGTAACTGTTCTTTTTAAATGAAGTACACTCACATCTAGTGATTCACTTATATCTATATATTACGAAGCTTCTTAAATGATATCAAACAAGCGGGATCTAAACAGTTTCTGTACTGTCACTTACTATAGTGGCATTGTGTATGATAACGTTTTCTTGTGAAGTGTCTCTTAAACGTCCTAGCATTCCGCTTAAATAAAGAGGTAGCAAGACGCCTACAAATACAGCAACAGAAGCATAAATACTGTTGTTTATCTAGTCAGTGGCACGGACCAGTTCTTGTTTACATCTATCATTATGCAATCTATATACAGGTCTCTACGTGTTTAATGAAACAAGTGACCCGTGAAGGTCCGGGTTAGAATATTGACCATCAGTAACCCATGCTTATCGTAAGAGGGATCGGGATCTGGACTAACGGGATCGGGTGGTCAGGCTCGCTGACTTGGTTGACACATGTCATCGGTTCCCAATTGCGCAGATCGATGCTCATGCTGTTGATCACTGGATTGTCTCGTCCAGACTCGATTATTTACAGACCGCCGCCATATAGCTGGAATATTGCTGAGTACGGCGTAAAACTAAATTCACTCACTCACTCACTCACTCAACCACCCACCCACCCACCACTCACCACTCACTCACTCACTCACTCACTCACTCACTCACTCACTCACTCACTCACTCACTCACTCACTCACTCACTCACTCACTCACTCACTCACTCACTCATGAAACAAGTGTTTGTGGGCGTGAGGTCTGAGAACCCCGGAATCTTCTTTGCTCCACACGGAGTGTGTATGACGTCAATGTGCCGTTATTTGCATGATATGCATGTGCATGTTGACACAATAACATAACATGACATGACAAAAACGTGTAAACTGCAACATCTGTCATCATAAACCTTTTGAAGTTTCTGTTCGCGCAAATTCCGGCCCCACGGCGCGTGTCCTTTCTTGTTGTCGGACAAAACGCGTATATTAGAACCATGACTCATTCCTGAACAACACATCATCATTGTACTCCTGTAGATTGTAATATTTTGTTTGGTGACTGAATCGATTGTACGGTCCTTTTGGGAACGTTACCCGATTCTGGGAATTCTTGTTTTGAAAGAAATTGGGTTGGAAGGAGAGAAGGCCTAGAATTGCATCATCGACTCCGTCATTTCCCAGGAACCAAACTCTGTCATTTCCCAGGAACCAAACACTGTCATTTGCCAGGAGCCAAACTCCGTTGTTTTCCGGAACCAAATTCTGTCATTTGCCAGGAACCAAACTCCGTTATTTGCCAGGAACCAAAGTCTGTCATTTGCCAGGAACTTGACATCATGTCAGAAAAGGTGTACATTGTGGTTAGACTGTGTGTATTGATGATGCCGTTTTTAGCGATCGTCATGTCCCATCTGACTGCGTCGGAGCTGATAACGTTGATGGCACTGCAGGCACCGCTTGGACAGTCAGGTGAGTTCTTGCAAGTCAGGTGAGTTCTTTACAACTGGTTGCATTTTATCTAGAGTTGTATACAGCAGGGTGGGTTCAAGCTGGTCGGGTACGTTGTGTACCGCACACATGCAAAATACATACAAGATGTTGCTTGTTGTAGCCCAGCCTGACACATGCCATTAAGGGAATAGAACAAGGCACGGAACAGCCCACCGGCATTAGTCCGCCCTTTGGCAAGCATCGCCAAAAATGCATGTACACACGCACGCATGCACGCACGAAGGAACGCACATAACAATATACCTGTAGTAGGTTGTTCCTCTTATGTGTTGAGGGCATGGTGACGACATAGTCTAAGGCGCCGTAACTTGCTGTGCAGAGTTGCGTCCCGTGGGAACACCAGGATCCTATGGTCATGTGCTCGAATCTCGGTATTCCACGATTATGCTTCAAGATTTGTCAGCACTATATATCTGCTCCTGGGTTTCGCCATACTGGACCGGCATCCCTATTCTCTAAGACCAGGAGCGCTAAGGTAGCACAGTGGTTTTTGCTCTTCATACCAAATATAACCGGGTTCAATTCTTCTCTAGGGTACGAGGTGTGAAGCTCATTTGTGGTGTCGCCCGCTGTGATATTGCTGGAATATTGCTAAAAGCGGCGTAAAACCATAATCACTCACTAGTCAACCTGTCACACACCATGATACAGCTGGGATAATATTGTTTCACTCGCGTCTAAACAACGAATCTAATTTCAGGATCGATCGGTCAAGGATCCGGAGGTAATGTATTCGGACAGAAGTCCAACTGTATATATCACGGCTGTATCAACGGCAAATGCATACCCGTCCTTGGCTTGCCCGGCTACCACGTGTGTCAGTGTCCCCCGGGTCACTCCCTCCACCCCAACAACAAGTTGATGTGTAGTCCGACAGGTACGTGTAACAGATGGCCTCAACGTGTTTGTGTGTTTGTTGTATAACGCCGTACTCAGCAACATTCAAGCTATATGGCGGCGGTCTGGACCATACAATCCAGTGACCATCAGCATCGATCGACGCCATTGGGGTGAGTGGGTGAGTTTAGTTCTACGCCGCACTCAGCAATATTCCAACGGAATATATGGCGGCGGTATGTAAATAGTCGCGTCCAGACCCGACAATCCAGTGATCAACAGCATGAGAATCGATCTACGCATTTGGGATGCGAGTCTGATCACCCGATCCCGTTAGTCGCCTCTTGTTACGATGGCATGTGTCAACCAAGTCAGCGAGCCTGACCACCCGATCCCGTTAGTCGCCTCTTGTTACGATGGCATGTGTCAACCAAGTCAGCGAGCCTGACCACCCGATCCCGTTAGTCGCCTCTTGTTACGATGGCATGTGTCAACCAAGTCAGCGAGCCTGACCACCCGATCCCGTTAGTCGCCTCTTGTTACGATGGCATGTGTCAACCAAGTCAGCGAGTCTGATCACCCGATCCCGTTAGTCGCCTCTTGTTACGATGGCATGTGTCCACCAAGTCAGCGAGCCTGACCACCCGATCCCGTTAGTCGCCTCTTGTTACGATGGCATGTGTCAACCAAGTCAGCGAGTCTGACCACCCGATTATGTTAGTCGCCTCTTGTTACGATGGCATGTGTCCACCAAGTCAGCGAGCCTGACCACCCGATCCCGTTAGTCGCCTCTTGTTACGATGGCATGTGTCCACCAAGTCAGCGAGCCTGACCACCCGATCCCGTTAGTCACCTCTTGTTACGATGGCATGTGTCAACCAAGTCAGCGAGTCTGATCACCCGATCCCGTTAGTCACCTCTTGTTACGATGGCATGTGTCAACCAAGTCAGCGAATCTGACCACCCGATTATGTTAGTCGCCTCTTGTTACGATGGCATGTGTCCACCAAGTCAGCGAGCCTGACCACCCGATCCCGTTAGTCGCCTCTTGTTACGATGGCATGTGTCAACCAAGTCAGCGAGTCTGATCACCCGATCCCGTCTGTCGCCTCTTGTTACGATGGCATGTGTCAACCAAGTCAGCGAGCCTGATCACCCGATCCCGTTAGTCGCCTCTTGTTACGATGGCATGTGTCAACCAAGTCAGCGAGTCTGATCACCCGATCCCGTCAGTCGCCTCTTGTTACGATGGCATGTGTCAACCTAGTCAGCGAGCCTGACCACCCGATCCCGTTAGTCGCCTCTTGTTACGATGGCATGTGTCAACCAAGTCAGCGAGTCTGATCACCCGATCCCGTTAGTCACCTCTTGTTACGATGGCATGTGTCAACCAAGTCAGCGAATCTGACCACCCGATTATGTTAGTCGCCTCTTGTTACGATGGCATGTGTCAACCAAGTCAGCGAGCCTGACCACCCGATCCCGTTAGTCCACCTGTATGGCAGCGGTCTGTAAATAAACGCCTCCAGACCAGACAATCCAGTGATCAACGGTATGAGTATCAATCTAGGCACTGGGAACCGATGACATGTGTCAACAAAGTCAGCGAGCCTGACCACCCAATCTCGTTAGTTGCCTCTTACGACAAGCATGGATTACAGAAGATCAATTCTAACCCGAATCTTCACCGGTCTTTGGTAATTTAAGACACTTATAATTAAGCCGGTATATACATCAGTCTGGCACTCACATTTAATCAAAGACTCTAATTTCGACCTCAGTCGGTCAGTTAGGATACCTCCATTAACAAGATCGTTTGTTAAAGAAATTTTTCTCCCCTTCATGCCAATGTCTGAAATCATAGTGACAATGTGTTATGGACAAATGACCTACAGATTCCCTACATGGACACAATGTGTGCAGCCAATCTCTTATGTCCCCGGCCGCGATTTTGCTGGAATCGTGCTAAACGCGGCGTATAACAATACTCACTCAGGCATAAACTTCTGGTAAACGCTAAAAGATGTCCTACAATAATTTTAAAATTGTTCATCAATTCGAATTGCAGATGCCTCCATGTTTGAAACCCCTGGAAGTCGCCTGACCCTGTTCACGATGCTGTCACTGATTCGACGGATACAGTCCATGCAGTCCATGCAGTCAAATCGACAACCCTCACTAACACAGAGTCAGCCCCAGAACGAGGCCATGTTTGATGCTTAGACCGCCACCAAGATACTCAAGGAACAGTGCTCAGTGTGTGTTCATTGGTTAGGAGGCTGCGTTCACTGTCACGTGACCCAAAGCCGGACAGTACACCATTGAAATAAACATAAATACAGTAGGCAATACAGGCTATGATCGGATTTGCGTACGTTTCCCGATATTTCCTAACTTTGGGCACTTATTTCACATGTCGCTGCACCTTCGAAACATACGATCATCGTATACTGCCGTATGCACAAGCACCTGTTTCATGTATGCTATGACGGGATTTGCAGTCATTTCCTCAGTAAATGTTTGATCATAGAGTATTTCCATTACATTCCTTTCAGTTGTAATAGGTGATGAAATGTCTGAATCTGTTCTAAGTTTGTTAGGGTTGGAAATTTGAATATTTCCTTAGGCGGAAAACATTTGTATATTTTCAAACGATTTTATGCCTCAGAAACTTAGGAATCATTCCGGATATCAAGAGTATGTATTTGAACAGGTTGTATGTCCACATTACATTACTAAAACAAGATTAAACAGAATTACTGAGTTCACATTATCTTATTTTCACAAAAGCTGAAGCCTTTCACATGAAACCTCATGCGACCTAATTAAGCTTCTACCGATGAGGGTCTAGCAAAACATTGTAATGCAAGCCGAGTCGCTTCAATCAACACCGCAGTATTTCCTATATATAACCAGGAATACTCTACTTATATAGTCTCCCTGATATAACCAGGTGAGGAAATCAACGTATCATCAGAGGCCCATCTGACCTCAAACCAGAGTTACCTCCCCTTAAGTTTTACCCTGACCCGGAAGGAAAACTCTAAAACCTAGGGCCTTGTTTAAATGGGTTGTTCTGTTTGTGCAAATTAATTCCCGTGTGACTTTTGAAAGCTTAAATGAAAGATCAGGCATTGTACTTTATTGCAAACTTTTTTGTCTACAATCTGCACATGGCATTGACTGAAGCCTTTCAAGATCTGACCCTAAGATCAAGGCTGTTTAGAAACTTCCAGTGACCATTGTTGAGAGTGGATACAGCAAAATATAGATGGTCGATCTAGGCCGATATTTTGCCGGTTAAGTGACAATTGGCAGGTTGATCAGCATGCAACAGTTGAATAGCCTATGGCCAATAGTAATCATGGTGGACTGGCATGTCATTGAAGATAGCAAAGGAGGAAAATAATTGTGGTCTGAGGCCACGTGACCTACGTTTGACATGTACGTGTCATCTGGCCACCTCATTTGCATTTTTCGCAGCTCATGAAATAAAAGAACATTTGGGAGAGTATGAACAAATATTTCACAGTCGGTCTCCCTGCGGCTTCTGTCAACAAATTCACAGCTCGTTAACATAGACAAAGGATGCTAAGTACATTAGCAACATTCCAGCAACATCACCAGACACCAGAAATGGGCTTCACACATTGTACCCATGTGGGGAATCGAACCAGGATCTTCGGCGTGAGTAGCGAACGCTTAAACCACTAGACTGCAACACCACCCCAGCAATATTATGAAGTAAAACAACTTCTTTGAGTGGCATTTTAGAAGTTGGGAAGTACAATAAAGGACAAACTTTATGGATAACAACTTCTTTTTATTCGTGAGTGCGACGTGAGTGCGACGTTTCGATACATATTCTTGTGTACATATTCATATGTACACAAGCCATTCATGTAGAATTATGGGAGTCTATGGTATGCACATTTCAATTACTTTCTTCACATGAAAGTAGAAATATATATCTTTAAAAAATGCAAGTATATAAACACCAGAGATAAGGCAGAGGGTGTATTAAATTCCACCACCGATACAATAAAGTCCGACGTCGAGATATTGATAGTTCATCCTCTACACAGCTATTTGTATACACAGGGCAGTTGATTAAGACGTGTAGTTCATCATCTACACAACTATTTGTATACACAGGGCAGTTGATTAAGACGTGTAGTTCATCATCTACACAGCTATTTGTATACACAGGGCAGTTGATTAAGACGTGTAGTTCATCATCTACACAACTATTTGTACACACAGGGCAGTTGATTAAGACGTGTAGTTCATCATCTACACAGCACAGATTAAGCAGTTGATTTGTATACACAGGGCAGTTGATTAAGACGTGTAGTTCATCATCTACACAACTATTTGTATACACAGGGCAGTTGATTAAGACGTGTAGTTCATCATCTACACAGCTATTTGTATACACAGGGCAGTTGATTAAGACGTGTAGTTCATCATCTACACAACTATTTGTATACACAGGGCAGTTGATTAAGACGTGTAGTTCATCATCTACACAACTATTTGTATACACAGGGCAGTTGATTAAGACGTGTAGTTCATCATCTACACAGCTATTT
This sequence comes from Haliotis rubra, assembly GCF_003918875.1. NCBI lineage: Eukaryota > Metazoa > Mollusca > Gastropoda > Lepetellida > Haliotidae > Haliotis > Haliotis rubra. The sequence goes on along the minus strand of NW_025765010.1, from coordinate 105,199 downwards.
GTATACACAGGGCAGTTGATTAAGACGTGTAGTTCATCATCTACACAACTATTTGTATACACAGGGCAGTTGATTAAGACGTGTAGTTCATCATCTACACAACTATTTGTACACACAGGGCAGTTGATTAAGACGTGTAGTTCATCCTCTACACAGCTATTTGTATACACAGGGCAGTTGATTAAGACGTTCATCCTCTACACAACTATTTGTGTAGTTCATCCTCTACACAGCTATTTGTATACACAGGGCAGTTGATTAAGACGTGTAGTTCATCATCTACACAGCTATTTGTACACACAGGGCAGTTGATTAAGACGTGTAGTTCATCCTCTACACAACTATTTGTACACACAGGGCAGTTGATTAAGACGTGTAGTTCATCCTCTACACAGCTATTTGTACACATAGGGCAGTTGATTAAGACGTGTAGTTCATCCTCTACACAGATATTTGAAAACATAGGGCAGATGGTTTGTGGGAAGAATGATAAAACAAGAAGGTGTCTACTTGGATGGACAGCATAGACTCTTTGGGAACAATTATATCAATAGTTTCCCTTTCCTATTACTTTGTACTATATAATGTTCACACCATTTTCTGGTTTCCAGTTTTAGTAATACCCAATCGTGTATATAAGACTTATTAGTAGCACGTTCCATACGTGTAACCTGTAATACCTGTATTACACATACATACCGGTTTACGTTGTAAATATCCTGACACTATTTTCAGTAAAACGTATTCCATACGCTTCATGTTACTTTGTAAGAGCTTATGCAATAAGTATGCGTCTTGTCATATTTTTTACTACAAATGTGTGTGTTCAAATGTCCTTGACGGCAGCCTGGACCAGACAATCCAGTGATTGATACAATGAGCATCGCTCTTAGCAAATGACATGCATCAACCAAGTCCGCGAGTCTGACTACAATACCGCGAGTCTACTCTAATCGTAATCATGGGTTGCTGAAAACCAGTTCTAACCAAGATACTTACGCGTCCCACCCATTTGCAAATCTATTAGGTAGGTTAATAAAAAATATTTAAAAGTCAGTATCACGGTATTGGAGTCCATCTTTGATTGTAGGTATATCCCATTGTATAAATTTCATGATAGACAATTAACGCAATGTATGTAGTCAATTACAGCTGTATCTTCTAGCGGGAACTGTAACTAAAACGATTGCTTGTAATCAAGGTACATGTAATCACAATGAGCTATTCAATACACGCATATATACGTTACTCTGAATATTGACAGTTGTGTTAGATGCATTAGAAACGGTTGGCGGTAAACCTGGGTCGTGATATCTTCTTCGCCACACGCAAGCTCACTTGGTAGTAAAAGGGTGTATCCTTGCATTGATCAACAAATATTAAATAGCATTTCGTTTTGGAATTAATTGGAAAATGTTGTCATCTTTTTATTCTTTTGATACCTGCATTTTTATGATAATTAATGAACACGTTTTGAAGTTTAACTTCATCTGCTGTTTGTAAAAAATGGATTGAGAAGAAAGGTATTTGTGTTAAATTATCATGTCACAGTTTTGTTGGGGTGCCAAGTTACTATTGTCATGGTAACAATATGTTTAACAATGACTAGTTTTCACCCGTGTTTTGTAGCTGGCAACCATGAAACGACCGCAGCTTTCATTTATTTTCACAGACCCCCTGAATGCAAACTAGCTGCCTAAAATCTAGGGTATTTTTTTCATTCATGACGCTGAACCGTAATGGAATGGATGGAACCCGTTAGAAGTGTAGCCATATCTCCTTATATGGTCATGGTCGCTTGTCTGTGCCTGCCGCCTCTCTCATCATAAAAGGTTTCTGTACCAGATGTTGTGCACAAGAATAATCATATGGCGTGACTATATTGTTTGTCAAAAACTTGTTTATGCTACATTGCTGGTTACGTCATGATGAGGCAATGAAAAATGACATGAATTTGGTATCATATGACTATAATTATAATGACAATATCTCAAATTCAAAGCGACAAAGCCCACAATCTGCCAGACTGCACATCGTCAAGCTACCAGGAAGGAATCACAAAGACATATCACAGCTGTTCTTGGAAAGTCGAGGTCACCCTGCTCCTCGCCAAAACAACAATCAACAAACACACTCGTAACTCATGATATGTGTGGAATCGTGTGTCACATTGGATCATTTTCTAAATGGCTTTTGTGAATTCATAACAAACTCACACAATGGCAAGTCAAATAATTGTTTGATCGGCATTCTAGAAACTGGTTAGTCAATAACGAAACATACAGGAACTTGATATTTATAGACGTGTAGGCCAATTGTGTACCCGAATAAATATCCACGTGGACACTTAGCTCAACTCACACGTGGAAGTGAGTGAGTATGGTTTTACGCCGCTTTTAGCAATGTTCCAGCAATATCACGGAGGGGGGCACCAGAAATAGACTTCACCCATTGTACCTATATGGGAAATCGAACCCGGTCCTTCGTCGTGACAAGCGAACGCTCTAACCACTAGGCTACCCCCCTGGACTCACACTGGAGAATTGCATGGGACAACTTTGATATCAATGGGGACACAGGGTGGATCTCTCTTATTGTCCGACAAGGGTTATGTGTAGTTAGACAGTGGTGTCGTTTTATAAACAATATGTTTTCTTATGGTCGGAAAGGCTTGCTGCTAATCGTAAAAATGGAATTACCGTTTTTCGTCAAAATTGGCAGACCTAAGTATGCAGCACAATTAAATATCACCACTCGTTCAAATACTAAATGTATATTCTCAAATACGCAAGATTCACTTATAAACAACTATGCTGAACCTTAGCATGAGCGTTTATGGAAAGCCCCGTACCTTTAAGAGTAGAAACAGGCAGATATACAAATTTAAATGGTAAGGATAGTTTGTTTTAACTGTAATGAACAAACAAGAAACCAACCAACCCGATAAACATAATAAGCATACTTCCTTAAAGTAATGTGTAATAAGAAGCAAACCAAAACAACACTCTTGTTGTACGTGCTACTTGGATTATGTCCAAGAGTGAGTGAGTGAGTGAGTGAGGTTTTACGCCACACTCAGCAATATTCCAGCTATATGGTGGCGGTCTGTAAATAATCGAATCTGGACCAGACAATCCAGTGATCAACATCATGAGCATCAATCTGCGGAATTGGGAACCGATGACATGTGTCAACCAAGCCAGCGAGCCTGATGTGTCAAAGACGTTTGATAGGCACATCAGATTCAGAACAAAGCAGCTGTAAATTAAAACCTTCAATGACCTAAAGTCCCTGTCACACTTCTGCGTATATCAATTACTTATGTTGATACATGGGATATTTTCCTTGTATGGAATTATTGAATATGATTAAATATTCCCCTCATTACGAGCTGTGGGAACCATAGCATTATCATCTTTACTACCATGTGATTCTCACATTTAACAGGGGCGGTGGGGTAGCCTAGTAGTTAAAGCGTTGGCTCGTCACGCCGAAGACCCGGGTTCGATTCCCCACATGGGCACAATGTGTTAAGCCCATTTCTGGTGTCCCCCGCCGTGATATTGCTGGAATATTGCTAAAAGCGGCGTAAAACTAAACTCAGTCAGTCAGTCAGTCACATTTAACAGTGTCATATATATATATTATTTAAGGGCCACGCAGACAGAAATAAATGTAAGACACCACCCCACCCCACCCCCACCCCCTCGTATTTCCAGCATCCATGAGTATAATTTATTTGTATTTAGAATACAAAGTTAAGTACTCACATTGACTGTTACTTATGGTGTATTGCATTTGTGGTGGTTTTGCGTGGATGGAGCTGGAGAAGGATGATAACCACGGGTTGCGTTCAGGTGTGTGTGTGTGTGCATTGATGAGTGCTTTCCATCACCTTAAACCTGGCACGTTTCACAGACAGGTGGTGGTGGATTTTGTGTGGAATGAGCTGGAGAAGGATGAGAACCACGGGTTGCGTTCAGGTGTGTGTGTGTGCATTGAGGAGCGCTTTCCACCGCCTTAAACCTGGCACGTTTCACAGACAGGTGGTGGTGGTTTTGTGTGGAATGAGCTGGAGAAGGATGAGAACCACGGGTTGCGTTCAGGTGTGTGTGTGTGTGCATTGAGGAGCGCTTTCCACCGCCTTAAACCTGGCACGTTTCACAGACAGGTGGTGGTGATTTTGTGTGGATGGAGCTGGAGAAGGATGATAACCACGGGTTGCGTTCAGGTGTGTGTGTGTGTGCATTGAGGAGCGCTTTCCACCGCCTTAAACCTGGCACGTTTCACAGACAGGTGGTGGTGGTTTTGTGTGGAATGAGCTGGAGAAGGATGATAACCACGGGTTGCGTTCAGGTGTGTGTGTGTGCATTGATGAGTGCTTTCCATCACCTTAAACCTGGCACGTTTCACAGACAGGTGGTGGTGGTTTTGTGTGGAATGAGCTGGAGAAGGATGAGAACCACGGGTTGCGTTCAGGTGTGTGTGTGTGCATTGATGAGTGCTTTCCATCACCTTAAACCTGGCACGTTTCACAGACAGGTGGTGGTGATTTTGTGTGGATGGAGCTGGAGAAGGATGATAACCACGGGTTGCGTTCAGGTGTGTGTGTGTGCATTGAGGAGCGCTTTCCACCGCCTTAAACCTGGCACGTTTCACAGACAGGTGGTGGTGGTTTTGTGTGGATGGAGCTGGAGAAGGATGATAACCACGGCTTGCGTTCAGGTGTGTGTGTGCATTGAGGAGCGCTTTCCACCGCCTTAAACCTGGCACGTTTCACAGACAGGTGGTGGTGGTTTTGTGTGGAATGAGCTGGAGAAGGATGATAAACCACGGGTTGCGTTCAGGTGTGTGTGTGTGCATTTGATGAGCGCTTTCCATCACCTTAAACCTGGCACGTTTCACAGACAGGTGGTGGTGGATTTTGTGTGGATGGAGCTGGAGAAGGATGATAACCACGGGTTGCGTTCAGGTGTGTGTGTGTGTGTGCATTGATGAGTGCTTTCCACCGCCTTAAACCTGGCACGTTTCACAGACAGGTGGTGGTGGTTTTGTGTGGATGGAGCTGGAGAAGGATGATAACCACGGGTTGCGTTCAGGTGCGTGTGTATTGAGGAGCGCTTTCCACCGCCTTAAACCTGGCACGTTTCACAGACAGGTGGTGGTGATTTTGTGTGGATGGAGCTGGAGAAGGATGATAACCACGGGTTGCGTTCAGGTGTGTGTGTGTGCATTGAGGAGCGCTTTCCACCGCCTTAAACCTGGCACGTTTCACAGACAGGTGGTGGTGATTTTGTGTGGATGGAGCTGGAGAAGGATGATAACCACGGGTTGCGTTCAGGTGTGTGTGTGCATTGAGGAGCGCTTTCCACCGCCTTAAACCTGGCACGTTTCACAGACAGGTGGTGGTGATTTTGTGTGGAATGAGCTGGAGAAGGATGATAACCACGGGTTGCGTTCAGGTGTGTGTGTGTGTGCATTGATGAGTGCTTTCCATCACCTTAAACCTGGCACGTTTCACAGACAGGTGGTGGTGATTTTGTGTGGATGGAGCTGGAGAAGGATGATAACCACGGGTTGCGTTCAGGTGTGTGTGTGTGCATTGAGGAGCGCTTTCCACCGCCTTAAACCTGGCACGTTTCACAGACAGGTGGTGGTGGTTTTGTGTGGATGGAGCTGGAGAAGGATGATAACCACGGGTTGCGTTCAGGTGCGTGTGTATTGAGGAGCGCTTTCCACCGCCTTAAACCTGGCACGTTTCACAGACAGGTGGTGGTGATTTTGTGTGGATGGAGCTGGAGAAGGATGAGAACCACGGGTTGCGTTCAGGTGTGTGTGTGTGTGCATTGAGGAGCGCTTTCCACCGTCTTAAACCTGGCACGTTTCACAGACAGGTGGTGGTGGTTCTGTGTGGATGGAGCTGGAGAAGGATGAGAACCACGGTTGCGTTCAGGTGTGTGTATTGAGGAGCGCTTTCCATCGCCTTAAACCTGGCACGTTTCACAGACAGGTGGTGGTGGTTCTGTGTGGATGGAGCTGGAGAAGGGTGGAGGGTGGACAAGAGGAGAATGAGGGAACCGAGAAGGAGAGGACAGGGAAAAGAAGGAGGGAATAGTATATAATGGAAAGTGAGGATGTTGGAGATGACTTGAGTCGGGTGTGAGGATAATGAGAAAGAAGGGGGGATGAGGATGATGAAAAGGAAGAAGGGGGGATGAAGATAATGAGAAAGGAGGGAGACTAAGGATAATGGGAATTAAGAAGAAGAGAAAGACGAGGAGGAGGAGGAAGAAGAAGGGGATATTGAGATCATGATGAGAAGGCCGAAAAGGGTGAGGATAATGGGGCAAAAGGGCAACAGAGAATGAGAGGTTGGATGGGGAGAGTAAGGTATGGAATCCTGGAAGGGACATGGTCGCGTTGTCGCGTTGTCGCGTTGTCGCGTTGTCGCCCTCTCAAAAACAAGCAAAATGAGGCAAAATTAACCAAAGCGCGACTATGCGACAAATGGCCGAAATGTCCGCGTTGTCGCATTGTTGCGCTTTGGTTAATGTTGCCTCATTTTGCTTGTTTTTGAGAGGGCGACAACGCGACCATGTCCCTTCCAGGATAAATAGTGAGGAGGAAGTGGAGCCGAAAGAGAGGAGGAGAAAGTGAAGCATGGGGAGGGACTAGTTAACGACTCGTGGCGTGCTACACAGCAGCCAACATGTGTTACCTGGACTTAACAATTCTGCTGATTCTTCATTGGACTGCTGCAAGTTTCATTGTATATTGTCATAGATGTCTAACTGTAATACACGCTGGACGATTCTGATTGGACAACGAAAAGAAATTGAAGAACACCATTTCCCTATAAAACCATTCCCGTTACTTACCGTCAAATCATTCTGCGATAAGACGGGACGATGAAGGTAGGTTGTCCTTGTACGTTATAAAGGCTGAGATTCATTCTGTTGTCTCAGGAACCCCAAGTCTAAACCATAAAAGGGGGATGAGTGTAGGCTGCTTGACTTCAGAAGGGGATAAATTGTGTAGCGTTTTGTTAAATATATTTTATATATTTATTGTATATTGTATAATGTATAGAAGAAAAATAGAAAGTTGGCGAGGAGGATTGAGAGGAGTGAGTGAGTGAGTGAGTGAGTGAGTTTAGTTTTACGCCACACTCAGCAATATTCCAGCTATATGGCGGCGGTCTGTAAATAATCGAGTCTGGACCAGACAATCCAGTGATCAAACAGCATGAGCATCGATCTACGCAATTGGGAACCGATGCCTGACCACCCGATCCCGTTTACTAAGTCGCCTCGTACGACAAGCATGGGTTACTGAAGGTTCATTCTAACCCGGACCTTCACGGGTAGGAGGATTGAGAGGAGGAGAATGATGATGAGAAGAAGGGGGAACCTAACCGTATTCTCATCCTCATGGACGATTATGCCCGACTCTAATGTGCTAGGGTCACTGAGGTCAACTTAGAGCATGACCATTGTCCGTATGGAGTGGTCACTCCGATCTCAAGACATCAACACCAGCAAACACTTATGGGATGAGCTGCTGGTTGACCCTCAAGGTATAATTCAATGGCAAATCTAAACGCAGAAATAATGGAAAACTGTAGTTTAGAGAAGTAAATATGGTAAAAATTAACTCATTTGTAGTACTGATCACTATGGTCTGAATACCATCTCTGACACTCCCCCTCGCTAACAATATCAGACGTTGGATTTGACGTTGAGACATTGCGTTCCATTCTTCATAGAGGGCTTGTTCCAATCCATGAAGCTTTTGTACCAGAGAATCTCTTTAGCGAGGTCTGCGACCCATGATGTCCAAACACGTCATATGGGATTAAGATCGGGCCAGGGTTGAGTAGCTACCGCCTCTCAACGTGCACGGTGTGGCTTACCATATTGTTGTCCACAATGACTCGGTTCGTGTTCACAGGATGGCCATGGAAATGTGGTACAACAACTCTGTGTAACATGTCAGTGGTGTACCGTTGATCAGATCAGATTTTGTCTGATCGCCACCAAGTCACGTTACAGTCATGAAAAGCTGCACACCGTCAATGAACCACCGCCAAACGGTACTTGCCTAAAGATATTCTGCTGTGCATATGCAGTGTTTCTGCGGTGCCAAACACGACCTCGGACATCGGTCATGACCAAAAGAAATCGACTGTCGTCCGACCAGTAGACCCTTCCCCATGACGTCAGTTCCAAGCTTGAGACCAAAATGGTCGTACTGCTTTGTACTCTGGGGACATCTGAAAAGTCGTTATACACGGCCGGTTTTAGGCGACTTGACAAACGGCGATGTGGAAGCAACTCTATTTTAATCACACCATTGACATGAACGGATGACGTCTTGTGATGCTGAGCAGGGCTGGCTCTTCTCTAAGAGTTGTCGCTCGCGGTCGACCTGAACGCTCACGGTCCTTAACGTCATTAACTAGCTGATTCTGACCAATCGACGGATAGTCGAAGGATGACAAGCAACATCTCTTGCAACAGTCCTCAGTAACATGCCAGCATCCCGTATACCAATTATTTACCATCTTTGAAAGGTTTTCAGTTGAGGATTCCCTTATTTGCTTAACAACAACGAAATCAATCAATATCGAGCTGTAAGAACCGTTCACTGATATTTAATATTTGCTTACTGACGGGTAAACAAATTGTCCCTGGCTTATAACAACTGGTTTGTCTGACTTGATCATACGCTTTTCTTTCACAAAACGTTTTGAATAAATTTTGAAGCAGACGTTTACTTGTTTCAAATGTTGATTCTTCCAGGATACGACTGCCTTTCTGCTACTCCTGTTCTCCTTCTGTCATTCCTGCTACAGTCGGGGTAAGTCGGTTTCTGTCTCTCATACCCACTGAACCCACTATTTCCTGACCTACTGGAACTTTGCTTTTAAATTTTATGAAGTACGAAACAACACAGTCCGTCTCACGGTCCTAAATCACATTACTTTTCTTCGGCCCATCAATGCCTGTACTGCAATCTCCGGACTACCAGTCGTCAGACTTCCATTTCGTGGAGGGAGCGATAGCTGAGTTGGTTAGATCGATGACTGTAACTGGCGAGTAGGTGCCTGATTTTAAAAGTATGGGTTCGAATCCCGGATGGTAGTCAACCCCCAAAAGCACTAGCATCTGCAATTTCCTGAGAAATTGTGATACCAAAAATATCATCTGACTTTACTCTGACACATAGATATTGGATGGTGCAGGCATGACACCAACGAAGTATTCAATTACCGATCAGACACAATACTACTTTACTCCACCACCTAGATATTGGATGGTGCAGGCATGACACCAACGAAGTATTCAATTACCGATTAGACACAACAGAAACAGACTCGTCATTGTATTTTCATCTGTCCTCTCATTTTGATTTTTACACCTTTGAAACTGTAAGGTCATCAACACCCCGAGAATCTTGTTCTTTTAAAACTTTACAGATTACCCAATTTAGAAAATTACACTGAACTGCCCTCTGGTGTCTACGTTCAAGTGTTCGATACAAAGAGAAAGCCAGTTTTACTTGATGGATCGGAAAAATAGGGTAACTAGATTACCCAGTAAAATCCTACAACATAATGAGCTATCTCGATTACAATACCTGCCATTCACGCAATTAATATGATTGGTCAACCAAGATAAAATATGCTGATTACCTAATGAAACCTGATTCGTAAAACATGATTAGAAGTACATTTAAACCTGAACCTCAAACAAACCAAATCATCCCTAGCTGATATCAACATCAAATATTCCTAACAGGCTTTAGTTACACATGGATCGTTCAGGCTATTGAGGCGGCCCAATGTGTGTCTCGTTATTATTCCAGAGAGCCAAGTATTGTCTTCAGAAAAATGAAGATAGAATACCACGCATTTGTGCATACACATGTTCACTCTTCAAACAACATTATATATTCCAAGAATATCAAGTATTCAGCTGTTACTGCAAAAAGAAGTGAATCTGCTGAACCAATCCAGATCAAGTCAGCATGATTTAACGTGTATGAAACCACATATATGTATAAATCAGCAATGAATGCACATCTTGTAACCTCAGTGTATGCATACAGGCACAAACATGTATGTATGTATACTCTTCCAAAAAAGAAACGCATATAGGAATTTCAACTGTATTTTTATATGTTTATTTTGAAACATATTGTAGGCTTTATGAGTCAATGAAATATAGCGAAATTGCACACTGGGAATGCAGACTAATCCGTCTTTGGCACCAGCTCGAGGAAAGTCAATTTGAGTGTCACATGGAGACGTGTGGTGGCGCTGAAGTCAATACCTCGTATGACCACCGTGGGCATCCAGAACTGCAGGGCATCGCCTCGGCATCGAACGAATAAGTCTCAGAATCTCGTGTTGCCCAATCGCAGCCCACTCTGCCTGTAGTGCCTGTGCGAGTTGCTGAAGTGTCTGGGGCTGAGGGTTACGGCGTCGCACCCGTCTGTCCAGGGCATCCCACAGATGTTCGATCGGGTTTAATTTAAGTCCGATGATCTTGAGGGCCAGGGGAGCACATTGATGTTGTGGTTCTGGAGGAAGTCTCTAGTGTGACGTGCTGTGTGGGGCCTGGCATTGTCCTGTTGAAACAACTCCCTCTGGCGATCAATGATTGGAAGGAGGTGTGGGCGTAGGATTTCGTCAGAGTACCGTTGAGCTGTCAGGTTGCCCTGGATCATCACCAAATCACTTCTCCTACGGCAGGTGATCGTTCCCCCCATCATAACACTTCCCCGGCCGAATCTGTCCACCTGGGGAACGCAAGCGTCGGCGAAACGTCCACGTGGACGTCTGTACACCCGCATTCTTCCATTGCGTCGTTCCAATAGAAATCGTGATTCATCACTGAACCAGATTCAACGCCAATTCGGTAGGTTCCAGGCCTGAACGTTGGTGCACCATTAAACTCGATGTCGACGATGTTGTTGTCGAAGCACACGGCCAAAATAAGGTCTTCTGGCACGTAAACCAGCCTCTCTCAACCTGTTCCTGACGGTCTGTGCAGAAAGCCTTCTCAATCCGGGTATTTGTCGAGAGGTACTGGTCGCCGTAGCTTTTCGATGACGAAGGTGATGTACCCGGATGTAGCGATCCTGCGCCGCAGTGGTCGCTCGAGGTCGTCCACTTCGAGGGGCATCTGCTACCGCATTCTGCCGGCGATATCTCTCCCAGAGCCGTGAAATGGTGCTTTGGTGAACATTCATGCGTCGGGCAACTGCATGTTGAGACTGGCCAGCTTCAAGCAAACCAATGGCGATATGACGGTTGGCTTCATTTAGACGTGGCATTTTGCGTTCGTCAACAATATTCCACATACAGTGAATAATCGACAGACAGCGATCAACCTTTTATACCCATCATTGAGACTATCTGATCCCCAACTTTCACGTGCATTGCATGTGAATTGTGTATTCTGTGACACTACACGCCGAGAATGAAAATCATGCTGTTAAATACGGGTATTTTACGGATGGTGCGTTTTGTTGTGATGTTTCAAAACATAAACACCATAGGACTCATAAACAGAGCAAAACCTTTTGTAAAATGATTCACGTTTAATTCATTGCTACATGAAATTGCTATTTTCATGATGCGTTTCTTTTGTGGGAGAGTATATGTATGTATGTATGTATGTATGTATGTATGTATGTATGTATGTATGTATGTATGTATGTATGTATGTATGTATGTATGTATGTATGTATGTATGTATGTAGGTAGGTAGGTAGGTAGGTAGGTATGTTCAACATGGAAAGTGGAAATCTTATCTATGCATCTATCTATGTATCTATCTATCTATGTACCTACGTATCTGTTTATCTATCTATCTGTCTAAACAATGTATACATGGAGGCATACATGCAGACAGACAGGCAAACAAACAATTTATGTGGGGAAAAGGCCACAGCAGATGATACAGTCAGTATTGGTTGCATGAATTACGTTGTCGTTGAGATCGGTTTTGTGCCTCTCGTCTGTTGAGTTTTCTTTAAATATAGACGTGCTATATACAACATCAAAGTTTTCAGCTGAAATAATTGTGGCCATAGATGTTACAGTTTGAGACTTCACATACTGTTTGATATACATACTTCTCAGTGCTGGATAAATTCTTTGATGTCCGAAATGTATTGACTGTTCTGTAACTCTCCACTCTGTTGAGAACGTAAGATTCACGTGACATACTGACGTTTATCGTGAAATGAACGGCAGCTGGTTTGTTTTGAACGTTTTGAACACTAGGAACAACCTTTATATTTTGCACGTGTTTTATATTTTTGCAGCTTGCCTTCAAAAGCATCAAGACATCCTCATCATCGAAGATGTTTCGCGCTCCATCGAACAAACCAACTTTGAAAAAGTGAGACGATTTACAGAAAATTTGCTGAGTCCTTTCACCATCAACCTTAATGCTGATAACGTTGCATATATGGTGTTTTCTACAAACGCCAGAGTGGTATTCAGTTTGAGTGAATACAGCAACAATAAGTCAAGCGTCTTGGCAGCTCTCAAGAACCAGGTCTACGAAAGCGGTTCTACAACGGACATTGTCGAGGCTATCAATGTGGCTGTTAATTCAGTTTTCACACTGTCAGAAGGCGACCGACCGAATGCTGACAACGTGGTCATCATGTTCACAGATGGGTTCGATACAAAATCGAAAAGGGAGGTTATCGATGACAGTATTCGTCGACTGCATGCTAAAGCTGAGGTATTTGTTGTCGCTCTCTCCGACAATTCCACTGTCAACAGCCTTGTTACAGAACCTGGTAACATCTTCCAGATTGGTTCCAATGATGCAGTCAGTTCACTTCAGGCTAGCCTGAAGAGTTGCAAGACCATCCAGACCCAACAAGTTGTCAAACGTCCGAGGCAATGACTGCGTTGAATGTTATTTCGCATTCAATAAAATGTCTGCATATGAATCGTGTTTGTTAATGTCTGGGTCGGACATAGGAGATCTGATATACCTCCTTCACTCCTTCTCTCTCTGCGTCTCTCTCTCTCACTCCCTCTCTCTTTGACTATATTTAGTACTCTGGGGTGGAGGGTAGCCTAATGGTTAAAGCATTCGATCATCAAGCCACAGACCCAGGTCCGATTCCCTACATGGGTACAATATGTGAAGACCATTTCTAGTGTCAACCGCCGTGATATTTCTGGCTAAAAGCAGCGTAAAACCATACTCACTCTCTCACTCTATTTTACTTTATCTGAAATGATCAAAATGAATAAATTGCCCCCAATATGCTAAAAAAGTAATTCTTCAGACTGTGAAAAAATTAACTAAGCTGCCACAGAACTGCAATACATGTTTAACAATACATGCTTAACAATTCATGTTTAACAATCCATGTTTAACAATACATGTTTAACACACAATACATGTTTAACACACAATACATGTTTAACACACAATACATGTTTAACACACAATACATGTTTAACACACAATACATGTTTAACAATTCATGTTTAACAATACATGTTTAACAATACATGTTTAACAATACATGTTTAACAATACACGAGACCTTGTCAGTGGCCTTGCATGACCCTGTACACATACAACCAGCCTACATAACTAATTGGTCCTGGAGACGAAACACTGGAGTGCACCAGCTGACTCGCATGCTTCATGGATAACACATAAAAATAGACCACATCTACTGGAGTGCTTGGTGATACGTTTTATGTCGCTTTTAGCAATATTCCAGCAACATCATAGCGGGGGACACCAGAAGTGGGCTTAACACATTGCAATCCACATGAGTACAATGTTTAAGCCCATTTCCGGGGACACCTGCTGTGATATTGCTGGAATATTGCTAAAAGCGGCGTAAAACTAACCTCACTCACCATTCAGTGACGTCAGATGTTATACACGCCTCAGCAAGAAAGCATTGCATGAATTGCTGTATTATCTCTATCCCCAAAACTACACACATAAAACGGTTGCCAGTCTAAGTTGAAACGTTCTGTTGCTCTTACCATATCATATTGAGGTTTATGCGGATGTCCTTACAGATGAGCCATTTCCAAAACTCGAAAGTGCGAGAAAGCCCCCCCCCCCTTCCTTACACGAGCCACACTCGCCGTGCATAGTTTAAATCTATTCTAAAGAGAAACCTGTAATGATAGAAACATGCACCAGTTATGCTTATGCCAGTCCAAACCCATACTCTGTGAATTTCTCCCACAGTAGAAAACAGTTTTTAAATTTACTGAAATACAGTAGGTCCAATATTCATTTAAGTATATAGTTTATGTAGCCTCTGTGTGTGTGTATGTGTATGTGTGTGTGTGTATGTATGTATGTGTGTGTATGTGTGTATATATATATATGTGTATATATATATATGTGTGTATATATGTGTGTATATATATATATATGTATATATATATATATGTGTGTGTGTATATATATATATATATATACACACATATATATATACACACACATACACACACACGCGTGTGTGTGTGTGTGTGTGAGTGAGTGTGTGTGTGTGTGTGAGTGAGCGATAACGTAAACCGTATTAACCGCGCGTTCATTTGTAAATGGTGTCGTCGTAAATCACATGCTGTGCCATGGATACAGTGCAAAATAAAACAACAACAACACATAATCATAACAGATTGTAACACTATTTGTTGTGTTCACTAATCGAGATATGTCCAGTTCATCAATATATGACGTAAACAGATTGTAAGTTGTTCATCGGCCTTTATAAGCAGGTTGCGTATGGGGCAGTGGGGAGCCCGCAGACAGGGGAAAAGAGCGGACCAGCAAGACGTCAGAGAGGCCAACCAGGAGAAGGAAGGACAATCACAGCCCAGCTGTGTGAAACTAACCTCACTCACCATTTGTTAATGTCTGGGTCGGACATAGATCTGATATACCTCCTTCACTCCTTCTCTCTCTCTCTCTCTCCGGCAATTGGGCCAGCCTATCTACTGCCCAAAGGTCAGCATGACTTCACCGTTGGTTTGTTTCTTGTATAACGCCGCACTCAGCAATATTCCAGCTATATGTCTGTAAATAATCGTGTCTGGTCCAGACAATCCAGTGATCAACATCATGAGCTGCGATCTACGCAACTAAACCGGCAGATAGGGGAAAAGTGCGGACAGGAGGGCAGAATGGCAAACCACTGACAATGAGGGAGGGACACTGAACAGCCAATCCAGTTCATCTACTGGCCAAGTGTCAGTCTCACTTCGTTGCTGCATCGATGCACATGCTGTTGATCTCTAGATTGTCTGGTCCAGACTCGATTATTTACAGACAACCGCCAAATAGCTGGAATGTTGCTGAGTGCGGCGTAAAACTAAACTCACTCACTCACTCGTTGCTGCCCCCGACTCGATTATTTACAGACCGCTGCCATATAGCTGGAATATTGCTGAGTGCGGCGTAAAACTAAACTCACTCACTCACTCACACCTTGCCTCACTAAGCTGTACCGTAAGAATACAAACGTCCATTCTTTGTACGCCATACGCCTCGTATTGTTTCAAAAGCACCGGAGGTGTTGCACGATTCGTTTGACGATTCTGTCGCGATACGTTTTTCAAGCACCCTGTGCTCATCATGTCTATATTTGCATGCTTGTGTCTGACCATCATCGAACAGAATTCCTACAGAGGTTACCCAATCAGTGTGGGATAGTTCAGTCTGTATTTGTTGATGATATTGATGAGTAGTGACATTTTAACTAACTATTGTTTCCTGAAAAAGACTACTTTACACTCGCTTACGTTTTACTGAAATATGTGGCGCGGTCAATATCAAGCTGGAACCTTGCCATAATGTATGTAAAAATGTATTTAAAGGCTGGACGTATGAACACAGAGTATTGATAACTGGGTTGGTTTCTGTGGACATCAGAGATCAATTATACACATGAAGTTGTTTCACTTGTCAGAGTTGTTCAAGGTTATAACATTAATTCAAGGCCCCAGTAAAACATTTACAAATTTGCTGCATCAGCAACAAAAATGATGCCAGATACAACTGCCTATCTTTACTTGAACGATACTAGGTTCCCGATTTCCAATGTTGTTTGTTTGTTTACTGTTAAACGCCACTCTCAGCAATATTTCAGCTATATGACGGCGGAATGTACATTTTTTTTAATAATCACGTTTAAACAAGAAAATCTGTGAAATCGTGAGTGTGTGCAGCAACCCCATAATGAGGTAATTGTGTGAGTGAGTGATTGAGTGAGTGAGTGTAGTTTTACGCCGCACTCAGCAATATTCCAGCTATATGGCGGCGGTCTGTAAAAAATCGAGTCTGGACGAGACAATCCAGTGATCAACAACATGATAATCGATCTGCGCAATTGGGAACCGATGACATGTGTCAACCAAGTCAGCGAGCCTGACCACCCGATCCTGTTAGTCGCCTCTTACGACAAGCATGGGTTACTGAAGATCATTATTCTAACCCGGACCTTCACGGGTGTAATGAGGTAGTTAGTAACAATGGAAGTCCCTGTGAATCAAAATTGCATTGCACTGAATCACTAGTGTTTCTTATTTAACCATATCTGATAGAATGCATAATGTAAAGATCGTGAATATAACGCGAAACTGATAATGTTGCAGCTGTCCACATTGTATCACTATCAATGCGGGCGACACATAATTCATAAACACATGGTATTTCTTTGGTGTTTACAGTTCACAACTTTTGAGATACATTCGAGCATGCATTTTTTACCTAGATTTCAAAGAGCTTACTACAACTCTTGCTCAGAAGTTGTTTGATCAAGGTTACAACATTCAAGGCCTCAGTAAAGCTTTCAAAACGTTTTATGGTGGACATGTGGAGGACACTTGAAATTTGATGCATCAGTGACAAAAATGATGTCCGATGAAATTCCCTATTTTGACATACATGTTTAGGACGGGTGCCACCGATGGGGAGGATAGATATGCTCTGTCATCGTACAGCTGTAATACTACTGAAACAAATATAGTGAGTTTGGTTTTAGCCGCTTTTAACAATGTTCCAGCAATATCACGGCGGGGGACACAAGCAATGGGCTTCATACATAGTACCCATGTGGGGAATCGAACCCGTATCTTTGGCGTGACGAGCGAACGCTTTAACCATTAGGCTACTCCACTGCCCCTGAAACAAATATATACTCATGATATAGTCACAATGCTTTTATCAGAGATTCCTTATTGATGTGGAAAGTATTTTGGCGGTTCTATTTTCAGGGATTGTACCCATGTAGAGAATCGAATCCAGGTCTTTGCCTTGAGTGACAGACATTTTAACCATTGTCTAGATTGTACCCATGTAGAGAATCGAATCCAGGTCTTTGCCTTGAGTGACAGACATTTTAACCATTAGACAATGGTTAAAATGTCTGTCACTCAGGGCACAGACCTGAATTCGATTCTCTAAATGGGTACAATCCCTGAAAATAGAACCGCCAAAATACTTTACCCCGCCGCCTTGGAATAATGTTGAGGGCTGCATTAAACTAACTCATGTGTATTGAAAGAAATTTTAACACACATGTTTGCGTTTGTTCAAGCCAGAATTGAGTACAAGCTTATCAATAATATCATCATTCTGCCCCTGCCTATCTGTCAGAACTCAGAGAGCACTATGAAACACTACGACAACTTTGATTTGCAGATCTGTGTCTCCTCTGTGTGCCAGACCCAAAGCTTAGATGGTTTGGGAAAAATATCCTTTTCCATCAATGCAGCAACATTGTGGAATGAACTGCCTGTTGACTTGAAAAGAATTGGAAATCTTTGCATTTTCAAAAGGACTTTAAAGACCTGCCTGTTTGCAAATTTTACACATAATCTTTCCCCCTTTTACAAACTTTGTAGATACCCGTGAACTTTTGTGTAGCGTAACCTCTAAGGTACCGCGATTCGCTGGGCACTTATGGAATGCACTTATTATTATTACTATTTTCTATGTCACAGACTAAATATGCATACGATCATAAGGAAACGGAAAGAAGTCCAACTCTATGTATCGTGGCTGCGGTTCAAAAAGAACCCTACCTAGCCAGCTGTCGTTCATTTCCCAGTGTACATCAGTAAACTAAGTCGCGTGTTGCTGTCCAACAAGCGGAGAGTTAATTGATTGTTTTGTTGTGATTCATGTAGCTGTCAATATCAGGTGTGAAGTTGTTGCGTTTGGAATTTGCTCACCGTTGCACTGTTTTCATGACCTGATGAAAATCAACAAATATAACTTCAGTCCTTAAACGCATACTCGTCCATGGCTTCGTCCGTTACGATATCAGTCAGTGCACCCAGTCTCTCCCCCCACTTCACATTGATGTGTGTTCCCAGCTAAAAAAATCACGTTTACGACTGACTGACTGACTGAGTATGGTTTTACGCCGTTTTTAGCAATATTCCAGCAATATCACGGCGGGGGACACCAGAAATGGGCTTCACACATTGTACCCATGTGAGGAATCGAACCCGGGCCTTCGGCGTGACGAGCCAACGCTTTAACCACTAGGCTACCCCATCGCCCCTCACGTTTACGATGGTCCGTTTGCAGCAAAGTAGGAAAAAAGACGGTTTCATGCAATGGTCGGTGAAATTGTTATTTCAGTTGACAGTCACAGTGACAATGAAAATATTTCAGACTAGAAGTTTTAAGACTATTCCTGTGATCTGCAATATCCTTAAGCTGTTTTGTTTGTTGTGCATACCCCCTATTAAACAATCATCAAAACACCAACATTTACATGATTGTTTGTTAAACAAATTTTCGACTTCTTCATGCCAATGTCTGAAATTATAGTGCTGATTTGTTATGGACGAATGACGGATGTTATAAACTTTAATATCATTAAAGATGATTTGTTGCTTTCGAATGTATATTTATTTTCCATTTCATGGGTACGATGTTGTAGCAAACGGACTCGTCAATGCTACCGGTAAGTTTATGTTAATAGATTTCTGGCACTTGCACCTAAGGGAGGCAACTCTGCCCAGACCAAATCAGAATCCGCATTTTAACAAGCACTTTTCGTAGTCTTCAGTTCATACTGAATCACCTAACAGCTGTGATTGGGTGATTTTTGTGTTTTGTAAATGTTCATCCATCCGGTAATTAAAACTGACTATATTTTCAAATATCTAGCGCTGACCTTTTTACACGATGACATATACTGGATGTGACCACATTTTGTGCGGAACTGGGGTTGGTCTGCTTAGCTACCCGTACTAGGAAAAGGTGCTGTCTAAGGTGGTCATATTTTATATTTATTTTGCTTCTTTCAGGCCAGACTATGCACACTTATACATGTACTAGCTGTTAATGGCTTAGTTAATTAAAAGAACATATGACGTTACTGTAGAAGTCATTGGGAAAATATTTGGTTTTTGTGTAACCTACATGGATGAGGAGGCTAGGTCAGTGGTTAAAGCGTTCACTCGTCACGGCGCAGACTATGGTTCGACTCCCCACGTGGTCACAATGTGTGCAGCCCATTTCAGGTGTCCCCCGTCGTGATATTGCTTGAATATTGCTAAAAGCGGCGTAAATTCCCAACGTACTCAGTCGGAAACCTCTAGTAACGCTGAAGGATGTGATACAATAATTTTAAAACTGTTTATCAATTTGAATTTAGTTGCATCCATGTTTGAAAACCCTGGAAGTCGTCTAACCTTGTTCACGATGCTGTCGCCGATTGGACGAGAACGAGGGCATGTTTGATGCTTAGACCGCCATCCAAGATACTCAAGGGGCAGTGTTCAGTGTTCACTGGCTGGGATGCTCCGTTCACTGGAGGACGGGGAAACATAGTATAGTTTCTGCAGATTGCAGACTGAATATTAGACTAACAGCTAGTCTCTGAAATGAACATATTTTTTCAGAAAAAAGGCTTATAGTGAAAAAAACAAACAAACTATAATATAAAGGAGCCCTGAGGCTTTTTTCATTTTCAGACTAACAGCTAGTCTCTGAAATGAACATATTTTACAGAAAAAAGGCTCATAGTGAAAAAAAACAGACAAAATATAATATAAAGGAGCCCTGAGACTTTCTTCTTCAGACTAACAGCTAGTCTCTGAAATGAACATATTTTACAGAAAAAAGGCTCATAGTGGAAAAAATCCAAACAAAATATAATATAAAGGAGCCTTGAGACTTTCATTTTTTTTCAGAGACCCTGAAGCTGTGGAAATCTAGACTTGCCACATTTTCTAGACTTGCGTGGGATATTTTGGATATATTTGCTTCAGGGTCTGTATGATCGAACAACTGAATATCATAATTCATTGATAACATTTATTGACTTTCCAGGGCAGAGAGGTAGCCGCTCGTCATGCCCAAGTCTCGGTCTCGAATCCACTTGACATTGTTGGAATATTGCTCAAGTACGCGTGAAACCACACTCACTCTTCTGAACGATGATTATGACAAAAATATTCTGTTCCAAAATGTGTAAGGAAAACAGTTTGTCTACACACAACATTCAACGGACATGCCGGATGTCTGGGCAAATTGTACAGAGAAAATATTATAAAGGTTTTATGCATGTTGCAACATTAACAAGATGCCAAAGTCCTTGTTATCCCCGACTTCAACAATAAACCGAAGGACTGAATTAAATTCACTGACTTGTATTTTTATGTAATTGAACATTGAAAGAACTGTTGAATAGTTTGATTATATCATTTTTTCAATCATTCACAACTTATAAAAAATATAATCTTTGGCTTGATAATTTTGTGTAAAAAACATTGGAGTAAGAACTCAACTTGAAACGAAATGGTCCCCGCCATGATTCAAAATGTTATTAAAATCTAATGATTTTTCAAAGATCAAATACACATCAGCAATTGTAAATTACGTGACGTTAAATTTTTGAAAATTTCAAATCAGGTTCAATTTCAAGAAAATCAAAATCTTTTGAGTGCTGGTTGAGCGCCAATACACGTGTACTGAGCTGCATATGCACTGTAAAGCATACTTGGTGGAGATGAAAAATGTATAAATGGAGAGATTTTCTAATTTGTATGTTGTTCTATTTTGTCGTTTTTTTGGCCAAACTGAAATTGGTAGATGCTGACTTATCAGTAGTAACGTTATGGGTAATACAGCTGTTGAATAAAAAAACATGATACAGCACTTCCCTCGTAAACACAGACAACAAGGAAAATCTATAGGCTATTATTGCTACTATGCGATTATTTTACAAAAAAAAAACGGTTTAAAACTGCAGTTCGTCCTTCACGCAAATTATGTTTGAAACACTGTACACTACCATATCCAGTACTGACCAATACCTGCCACGTTACACCAACCACGCAACACCTACCACACTACACCTACCACGCTACACCTACCACGCTACACCTACCACACTACACCTGCCACTCTACACCCACCACACGACATCAACCACACTACACCTACCACGTTACACTTACCACGCTACACCTACCACCCTACACCTACCACACTACACCTGCCACACTACACCTGCCACACTACACCTACCACCCTACACCTACCACGCTACACCTACCACACTACACCTGCCACTCTACACCCACCACACGACATCAACCACACTACACCTACCACGTTACACTTACCACGTTACACCAACCACGCAACACCTACCACACTACACCTACCACGCTACACCTACCACGCTACACCTACCACACTACACCTGCCACTCTACACCCACCACACGACATCAACCACACTACACCTACCACGTTACACTTACCACCCTACACCTACCACCCTACACCTACCACACTACACCTGCCACACTACAACCACCACACTATACCTAACACGATACACTTACCACGCTACACCTACCACCCTACACCTACCACACTACACCTGCCACACTACAACCACCACACTATACCTAACACGATACACTTACCACGCTACACCTACCACCCTACACCTACCACACTACACCTGCCACACTACAACCACCACACTATACCTAACACGATACACTTACCACGCTACACCTACCACCCTACACCTACCACACTACACCTGCCACACTACAACCACCACACTATACCTAACACGATACACCTACCACGCTACACCTAACACGCTACACCTACCACACTACACCAACCAGGTTACACCTACAACACAACACCAACCACGCTACACCTACCACGCTACACCTACCTTGCTACACTTACCATGCTACACCGACCATGCTACACCTACCATGCTACGTTTACCATATTACACCTACCATGCTACACCTACCATGCTACACCTACCATGCTACACCTTACACGCTACACCTACCACGCTACACCTACCATGCTACACCTACCACGCTACACCTACCACGCTACACCTATCACGCTACACCTACCACGCTACACCTACCACGCTACACCCACCACGGTACACCTACCACGCTACACCCAACACGCTACACCTACCACGCTATACCTACCACACCTTACACCTACCATGCTACACCTACCACGCGACATCTACCATGCTACACCTACCACGTTACACCTTCCATGCTACACCTACCACGCTACACCTACCACGCTACACCTACCACGCTACACCTACCACGCTACACCTACCACGCTACACCTACCACGCTACACCTACCACGCTACACCTACCACGCTACACCTACCACGCTACACCCCATCACCCTACACCTACTAAGCTACACCTACCACGCTACACCTACCACGCTACACCTACCACGCTACACCTACCACGCTACACCCTACCACGCTACACCTACCACGCCACACCCACCACGCTTACACCTACCACGCTACCACGCACCTACCACGCTACACCTAATATCACGCTACACCTACCACGCTACACCTACACCCACCAACACCTACCACGCCACACACCTACCACATCTTACACCCAACACGGTACACCTACACCTACCACGCTACACCTATCACACTACACCTACCACCCTACACCCACCACGCCACACCTACCACGCTACACCTACCACGCTACACCTACCACGCTTACACCTACCACGCTACACCTCCAACACGGTACACCTACAACGCTACACCCAACACGCTACACCTACCACGCTACACCCACCACGCTACACCTACCACACTACACCCACCACGGTACACCTACCACGCTACACCCAACACGCTACACCTACCACGCTACACCTACCACCCTACACCTACCACATTACACATACCATGCTACACATACCACGCTACACCTACCACGCTACACCTACCACACTACACCTACCACGCTACACCTACCACACTACACCTACCACGCTACACCTACCACGCTACACCTACCACGCTTCACACACCTTCCACGCTACACCTACCACGCTACACCCACCACGCTACACCTACCACGCTACACCTATCACGCTACACCAACCACACTACACCTACCACGCTACACCCACTGAACAACACCTACCACGCTACACCTACCACGTTACACCCAACACGGTACACCTACCACGCTACACCCACCACGCTACACCTACCACCCTACACCCACCACGCTACACCTACCACGCTACACCCAACACGCTACACCTACCACGCTACACCCATCACGCTACACCTACCACCCTACACCCACCACGGTACACCTACCACGCTACACCCAACACGCTACACCTACCACGCTACACCTACCACGCTACACCTACCACGCTACACCCCTACCACACTACACCTACCACGCTACACCTACCACCCTACACCAACCACATTACACATACCATGCTACACCTACCATGCTACACCTACCATGCTACACCTACCACCCTACACCTACCATGCTACACCTACCACCTTACACCTACCACGCTACACCTACCACCCTACACCTACCATGCTACAACCTACCACATACTACACCTACCACATTACACACATTACTACGCTACACCTACCACGCTACACCTACAACATTACCATGCTACACCTACCACGCTACACCTACAACACTACACACCAACACGCTTACACCTACCATGCTACACCTACCATGTTCCACACCTACACTACCTACCACGCTACACCTACCACGCTACACACCACGCTACACCTACGCACTACACCTACCACGCTACACCTACCATGCTACACCTACCACGCTACACACCTACACCTACGCTGCTACACCTACCACGCTACACCTACCACGCTACACCTACTACGTTACACTTACCACACCTACCACACTACACCTACCACGCTACACCTACCACACTACATCAACCACGCTACACCTACCATGCTACACCTACCACGCTACACCTACCATGCTACACCTACCATGCTACACCTACCACGCTACACCTTCCATGCTACACCTACCAGGCTACACCTACCATGCTACACCTACAACGCCACACCTACCACGCCACACCTACCACGCTACACCTACTACATTACACTTAACACTCTTCACCCACCATGCTACATCTACCACGTTACACCTACCATGCTACACCTACCATGCTACTGACTGACTGACTGAGTTTAGTTTTACGCCGCTTTTAGCAATATTCCAGCAATATCACGGCGGGGGACACCAGAAATGGGCTTAACACATTGTGCCCATGTGGGGAATCGAACCCGGGCCTTCGGCGTGACGAGCCAACGCTTTAACCACTAGGCTACCCCACCGCCCCACCTACCATGCTACACCTACCATGCTACACCTACCATGCTACACCTACCACGCTACACCTACCACACTACACCTACCACGTTACACCTACCATGCTACACCTACCACGTTACACCTACCATGCTACACCTACCATGCTACACCTACCACACTACACCCAACACGATACACCTACCATGCTACACCTACCATAATACACCTACCATGCCACACCTACCATAATACACCTTCCATGCTACACCTACCACACTACACCTACCACGTTACACCTACCATGCTACACCTACAACGTTACACCTACCATGCTACACCTACCATGCTACACCTACCACGTTACACTTACAACGCTACACCTACCAAGCTACACCTACCATGCTACACCTACCACGCTACACCTACCACACTACACCCAACACGATACACCTACCATGATACACCTACCACGATACATCAACCATGCTCCACCAACAACGGCACACCATCCAAGCTACACCTACTACGTTACACTTACCACGCTACACCTACTATGTTACACCTACCACGCTACACCTACCATGCTACACCTACCACACTACACCTACCACGCTACACCTACCACACTACACCTACCACACTACACCTACCATGCTACACCTACCACGCTACACCTACCACGCAACACCTACTACGTTACACTTACCACTCTACACTTACCACGCTACACCTTCCATGCTGCACCTACCACACTACATCAACCACGCTACACCTACCATGCTACACCTACCACGCTACACCTACCACGCAACACCTACCACACTACATCAACCACGCTACACCTACCATGCTACACCTACCACGCTACACCTACCATGCTACACCTACCATGCTACACCTACCACGCTACACCTACCACGCTACACCTACCACGTTACACCTACCATGCTACACCTACCATGCTACACCTACCATGCTACACCTACCACGCTACACCTACCACGCTACACCTACCACGCTACACCTACCATGCTACACCTACCACGCCACACCTACCACGCTACACCTACCATGTTACAATTACGATGGTACACCTACCACGCTACACCTACCAGGCTACACCTACCACGCTACACCTACTACGCTACACCTACCAGGCTTCAACTGGTGGCGGTGATGATGGTGGTGGTGATGGTGATGGTGGTGATGTGGTGGTGATGGTGATGGTGATGGTGATGGTGATGGTGATGGTGGTGGTGGTGGTGGTGGTGGTGATGGTGATGGTGATGGTGATGGTGGTGGTGGTGGTGGTGGTGATGGTGGTGGTGATGGTGATGGTGGTGATGATGTTGATGATGGCGATGATGGTGATGATTGTGGTGTAGATGGTGGTGGTGATGGTGATGGTGGTGTTGATGGTGATGGTGATGGTGGTGATGATGGTGATGATGGTGGTGTAGATTGTGGTGGTGGTGGTGATGTGGTGATGATGGTGGTGGTGATGATGTTGGTGAAGATCGTTGTGGTGATGGTCGCGTAGATGGTGGTGGTGGAGGTGATGGTGATGATGATGGTGATGATGGTGGTGTAGATGGTGGTGGTGGTGATGGTGGTGGTGATGGTGATGGTGGTGATGATGGTGATGATGGTGTTGTAGATGGTGGTGGTGGTGGTGATGTGGTGATGATGGTGGTGGTGATGATCGTGATGATGGTGGTGATGATGGTGATGATGGTGGTGGTGGTGATGGTGGTTGTTGTGATGTTGTTGTTGTTGTTGGTGGTGGTGGTGCTGTTGTTGTGTAGGAAGGGAGTGGGTGAACAAGAGTAGAATTAGGGTACCTCGGAGGAAAAAAAAGAGGGGAGGAAAACGACTGACTGACTGACTGAGTTTGGTTTTACTCCGCTATTAGTAACATTCCAGCTACTTCTCGGCGGGGGACACCAGAAGAGGAACACGAAGGAGAAAGAAGCATAAAAGGGAAGGTAAAAGGATAAAGGGGGTGAAGAAGAGAAGGAGAAAGACTTGAGTGGGGTGTGAGAATAATGAGAGTTGAGTTGAGTTGAGTTCGACGTCACATCGGCATTATTCCAGCCATATAGCGACGAGACCAATTCTGCATTCATATACAGGTTAAGTCCAAAGTCCAAATGTGTGAGACCAATTCTGCGTGTATATACAGTTTAAGTCCAACTATGTGTTTTAAATATATTTGTTCATTACATTATTATTTACAAATAGAAAAATATCATAGCACCAAATTTAAAGAAAAAAGAAGCAATCTGTCATTCACATTACATTGTTACAATTCATGATACAGATCGATCTCTCTCAAGTAGTAATACAATGAGGCGTCCGCTTGCGCAGGATAACAGATATTGCAGAATTATTGCTTCAAAATGCTTCAAAAAGTCCACACAGTGAGTGATGGTGACACACTTAGGAGATCCCCTCGCCATTTGTTTTCAGCAGATAGTCATGAGTAAACCGACTGTGGCCAATACCACATCGTCGTAAAATTACCTCATCACGTCTTGACTGACCACCCAAGTAGGTATAACCGATTGTTGGTTTCAGTTCGTGAAATCTATTTCTTCACACCTGGGTGTCCCACCATTTTTGCATAAAGTCTTGAATATAACTTTGGATAGTGGGTTTGAAATCACTGTACGGGACCAGTAGTGAGGATAACGGTCTGTTAACAGCTGTTTTAACTGCACAACCGGCTTGTGTGTTACCTGCAATGCCTATGTGATCCGGTAACCAGCAGAGGATGATGTCACACTGACCAGTAGAAAGATCGTTGTTAATGTTCTAAAATGCCATCAGCCTTGGACCCGTCTGTAAAATGGATCTATGGGTGTTATACTTAGAAAGTAACTGGATGCGTCCCTGTTGGAACACCAGAGGATTTGTTTCGGACGTTTTGAGTTTGGTGAGGGAAGAATCCACCTGTGTTTTCACTATCTGCCAGGGTGGGGAAGACAGAATTCGGTAAGGTGCTATGATATTGAGATCAATGTTAGCTGCAGAC
The DNA here is from genome assembly GCF_003918875.1 of Haliotis rubra. NCBI lineage: Eukaryota > Metazoa > Mollusca > Gastropoda > Lepetellida > Haliotidae > Haliotis > Haliotis rubra. The sequence continues at coordinate 77,452 of NW_025765010.1, read as the reverse complement.
ATGTGTTGTGGAATTCTAATTCCGCATTGTGGAACCAGGCTTGGTATATTAGGAAACAGGTTTTCATAGAGAGGGTTGAAAACACAATTGTATTCTGGATTGGACTGACAGATTTGAACGTAATCTCGTGATATACTGCACTGAAAGTGTAATGTGGCATTGTTCAAGGGGAGGTTGGTCAATCTCCGCATACAGACTGTCTACCGGAGAAGTCCCATAAGCTCCGAAACAGAGTCTAAGTCCTTGGTGGTAGAAAAAATCTAATTTTTCTAAATTGCTTTTGCAGACTCCATCATAGACAATGGTGCCATAATATAGTTTAGAGCGAAACAATGATCTGTACAAGTGAAAGAGGGTAGTCTGATCCCTTCCCCACTCAGTATTTGAAATGACCGAGTTTGGTTTTACGCGGCTTTTTAGCAATATTCCAGCAACATCACGGTGGGGGACACCAGAAATGGGCTTCACACAATGTACCCATATGGGGATTCGAACCCGGGTCTTCGGCGTGACGAGCCAACGCTTTAACCACTAGGCTACCCCACCGTCCCGCCGAGAATGATGGAAAGGCAGAAGGGGAGGACGTGTGTGTGTGTGTGTGTGTGTGTGTGTGTGTGTGTGGATAATGAGTAAAAGTGGGAGGATATGAATAATGAGGGGTATTGAAGATCATGAGAAAGAGTGGGAGGATATGGATAATGAGAAGGAAGAAGGGGAGATTGAAGATAATGAGAAAGAGTGGGAGGATATGGATAATGAGAAGGAAGAAGGGGAGATTGAAGATAATGAGAAAGAGTGGGAGGATATGGATAATGAGAAGGAAGAAGGGGAGATTGAAGATAATGAGAAAGAGTGGGAGGATATGGATAATGAGAAGGAGAAGGGAGATTGAGGATAATGAGAAAGAGTTGGAGGATATGGATAATGAGAAGGAGAAGGGAGAAGGGGAGATTGAGGATAATGAGAAAGAGTGGGAGGATATGGATAATGAGAAGGGAGAAGGGGAGATTGAGGATAATGAGAAAAGAGTGGGAGGATATGGATAATGAGAAGGGAGAAGGGGAGATTGAGGATAATGAGAAAGAGTGGGAGGATATGGATAATGAGAAGGAGAAGGGGAGATTGAGGATAATGAGAAAAGTGGGAGGATATGGATAATGAGAAGGAAGAAGGGGAGATTGAAGATAATGAGAAAGAGGGAGGATAGGATAATGATAAGGATAATGAGAAGGGAGAAGGGAGGATTGAGGATAATGAGAAGAATAATGAGAAAGAGGGAGATATGGATAATGAGAGGATGAAGGGGAGATTGAGGATAATGATGAGAAAGAGTTGGAGGATATGGATAATGAGAAGGAAGAAGGGGGAGATTGAAGGATAATGAGAAAAAGTGGGAGGAGGATATGGATAATGAGAAGGAAGAAGGAGATTGAGGATAATGAGAAAGAAGGAGGATATGGATAATGAGGAGAAGGAGAAGGAGATTGAGATAAGGAGAAAGTGGAGGATATGAGGACAATGAGAAGGAAGAAGGGGAGATTGAAGATAATGAGAAAGAGTGGAGGATATGGATAATGAGAAGGAGAAGGAGATGGAGGATAATGAGAAAGTGGGAGGATATGGACAATGAGAAGGAAGAAGGAAAGGATTGAAGAAGATGAGAGAAAAAGAGGACAAGGAGACACATGAAAAGAAATGAGAAGGAAGAAGGATGGAGACAAGATTGGACAGGAGAAGGAGAAGGACACAGGAGATGGACAAGGGACAACGAGAGGGACATGGATAAACGAGAGGAATGAAAGGACAGATGGAAGGATACAAGAGGATGAGAACTGAGAAAGGAGATGGAAGACAATGAGAAATGGATACACGAGAAGGATGAAGGGAAGGAGAATGAAGACAGGAGGGAAGTGAGAAATAGAAGGACAGACAATGATAATGAGGAAGGAGGAAGAGGATGAAGACAATGGAGAAAAGGAGGACATGTGGACAATGAGAATGAAGAAGGAGAAAGGAGAAGACATGGACAATGAGAAGGACAAGGAGAACGAGAAGAAGGAAGAACGAGGAAGGACAAGGAAGGACGAGGACAAGTGAGAAGGACAAGAGAAGGAAGAACGAATGAGGACATGAGAACGTGGACAGGAGGAGGAAGTGAAGGAGACGAGAAGGAGGAGGACAGAGAAAAGAGAAAGAGACTGAAGAGTGGACAATGAGGAACGAGGAAGGACAGGAGGTGAAGGACAATGGACACGGACAGGAGGAAGAACGAGAATGAAGACACGAGGAAGGAGGACAAGACAAGGAGAAGGAAAGAAAAGGAGGACAAGGAATAAGGAGAAGGAAACACAGGCAAAGTGGATGACGAGAAGAAGACGGAGGACATGGACAACGGATAAATGGAACAATGGATAATGAAGACATGGACAAGGAGGAAACAGAATGGAGTAGAATGGAGACATGGATGGGAGAGGAGGAAACAAGGACAGGAGAGAAGGAAAAGGAAGAGGAGAAGGAAGGATGGAGAGACAAAGAAGAACACACAGAAGGAAGAATGGAGGAAATAACGAAGGGACCAAGGATAATGGAGGAGGATTGAGTGAAGATGGACTGAGGATCTAAGAAAGGAAAAGAAGGAAACAAAATGAGACACGGAATGGAACACATGGAAAGGAAGGATAATGAGAAGGACCAACATTCCCAGCAGACCGGATGAGGAAGGACACACACACCAAAAGAAGATGGAGGAAGGAGAAGCAGAAGACAAGACATGGAGGAAGAATGACACACATGGGGACATGACCTGACATGGATGAAGGAAAATGGAGGAGTAGAGGATAAGAGGAAGATAGAATGGAAGACATGGACAAATGGAAGGAGGATAGAATGAAAAGGAGGATGATGAGGAGGAATATGGAGGGATGAGGAGAAAGAAGAGAGGAGAAGGAGGAGGAAAGAAGGGAGAAAGAAGAGGAATGGAGGATAATGGAGGAAGATGGAGGAAGAGGAGGAGGAAGGAGGGAAGGGTGAGGATGGAAGGAAGGAGGAAAGGATGAGGAGGAGGAGGAGGAAGAAGGAAGGAAGAGGAGAGGAGGAGGAAGAAGGAAGGAAGGGGTGGAAGGAAGAAGGGAAGAAGGTGAGGATGGAGGAAGGAGGGAAGGAAGGAGGATGAGGAGGAGGAAGAAGGAAGGGTGGAGGAAGGAGGAGGAAGAAGGGAAGGGTGGAGGAGGAAGAGGAAGGAGGAGGAAGAAGGGAAGGTGGAGGATGGGAAACAAGGAGAAAGAAGAAAGAGGAATGTGAGGAGAAGGATGATGAGGAGGAGGAAGAAAGTATAAGACGATGGAAGGTAAGGATGGAAGATTAATGAAAAGGGAGAAGGGGAGGATGAGGATAATGAAAAGGGAGAAGGGGAGGATGAGGATAATGAAAAGGAAGAAGGGGAGGGTGAGGATGATGAAAAGGGAGAAGGGGAGGGTGAGGATGATGAGAAGGGAGAATAAGAACGGGAATTTTCGCCAAGGTGTCCATCTGCTAAAATGACTACAAAGCTTTTGGGCAAAGTCCCGATGATGAAATGATTCAACACGACTGAAATACCCCGGTGCACAAAAAATGTGAATTGGTATATTGTGAGGGAACCGTTGCACATCATTATCAAACAGCACTACAACAATTGCTAGTGTGAATTGCAGCAACCGAATGCACTTATACTCCTCAGCGCCAAAGACGTCGTTCGTTTTTGGTGTCAGTCGATGCAGCATCCACAGGACATATGAAATTGATATCAGACTTTTGGATCAGCTACCTAGTGACATTCAGGTGGTCGACAGCGTTTCACCACACACCCGGAAGACATGTGTTCAGCATGACGACTTCATTGCTGCTCCACATTCCGATATGCCTTGTGGAACAGAAGTGCCGTAACCATTTCCACTCATGCATTGCGTGTGGCATGAGGTTGGTCTCCACTCACGGATTCCAATGAACTGGCGTCACAGGCAGGCACGTTTAGGATGGGCTGAGTTTGTTGTTTCAACAGACCCGGACTAGAATCCAGTAGTCTTCACTGATGAATCGAAACTCTGTCTAGACTTCACAGGCCATTGAGACTGCGTGTGGCAGAAAGCTACTTTGAAGGGACTCAGTCGTTTGCCTCAGTGGGTCACAACGATAGTTGCTACAGGGTTGACGTTCTGGGTGTGCTCCTGGTGTTATACTGCTGCACTCCGACAGAACCTCCTTCTCATGGACGAGTACGACCGACTCTAGTGTTGATGAACACTTCGAGCATGTGACCATTGTTCGTGTGGAGTGGTTATTCCGGTCATTCCAGACATAAAAACAATCAAACACTTATGTATGGAATCCGAGAAGGGGCATTGTCGCATTGTCGCGTGTCGCGTTTTAGTTAATTTTTAGGCTTTTTTTACACATCTTAGATAGGGCGACAATGCGACAACGCGACATATTTTGACTTTGAAAATTGTCGCTACGTCGCATTGTCGCCCTGTGGACGCATAAAAAATATTATTCAAAACGCGACATGCGACATTGCGACAATGTGACAAATGGCCGATATGTCGCGTTGTCGCATTGTCGCGCTTTGGTTTATTTTGCCTCATTTTGCTTGTATTTGAGAGGGCGACAACGCGACAATGCGACAACGCGACAATGTCAATTCCAAGATTCCATACATATGGGACGAGCTGCAGCAAACATGATTAAGAATTAAGTCATTTGTAGTGCTGATCACTATGGCCGCTTGACGTTAACACGTCCGGTCATTTTCAAGATTCTGGCAATAAAACCTCAAGAATTGACATTACTATCAGTAACCGAGCACGATGTCAATAGCTAGTGTAACCTCCGTAAACAGAATAACATCTCTGACCCGCCTCCTCAGTAACTGTATCAGACGTTGGATTTGACGGTGAGGCATTGCGTTCCATTTTGGATAAAGGGCTTGTTCCAATATATCTAGCGAAGTTTGCGACACATAATGTCCACACACTCTCTATGGGATTCAGATCAGGCTATGGTAGAGTAGCCACCGACACTTGACGTGAGAAATCACTACCGGTACGTGCACGATGGAGCCTACCATTGTCGTCCATGATGACTGGCCTTGTGATCACGGGATGATCATTGAAATGTGATGCACTGTTGTACAGATCAGATTTTGTCTGATCACCACAGGATCACGTTTACAGAAAGGCACCACCACACCATCAGTGAACCTCCGCCAAACGGTATTTCCTCCAAGATATTCTGTAGCGCCAAACACAAGCTCGGCCACCAGTCACGACACCAATATAGGGGACATCTGATAGGTCCAATATAGACACCAATTTAGAGGACATCTGATAGGTCCAATATAGACACCAATGTAGAGGACATCTGATAGGTCCAATATAGACACCAATATAGGGACATCTGATAGGTCCAATATAGACACCAATATAGAGGACATCTGATAGGTCCAATATAGACACCAATATAGGGACATCTGATAGGTCCAATATAGACACCAATGTAGAGGACATCTGATAGGTCCAATATAGACACCAATATAGACACCAATAGAGGACATCTGATAGGTCCAATATAGACCCAATATAGAGGACATCTGACCAATATAGACAGAGGACATCTGATAGGTCCAATATAGACACCAATATAGAGGACATCTGATAGGTCCAATATAGACACCAATATAGGATAGGTCCAATATAGACACAATATAGGGGACATCTGATAGGTCCAATATAGACACCAATATAGGGACATCTGATAGGTCCAATATAGACACCAATGTAGAGGACATCTGATAGGTCCAATATAGACACCAATATAGGACATCTGATAGGTCCAATATAGACACTATATAGAGGACATCTGATAGGTCCAATATAGACACCAATATAGAGGACATCTGATAGGTCCAATATAGACACCAATATAGAGGACATCTGATAGGTCCAATATAGACCCAATATAGAGGACATCAATAGGTCCAATATAGACACCAATATAGAGGACATCTGATAGGTCCAATATAGACACTGATAGGTCAATATAGAGGACATCTGATAGGTCCAATATAGACACCAATATAGAGGACATCTGATAGGTCCAATATAGACACCAATATAGAGGACATCTGATAAGGTCCAATATAGACACTGATAGGTCCAATATAGGGACATCTGATAGGTCCAATATAGAGGACATCTGATAGGTCCAATATAGACACCTGAATCCAATATAGACAGAGGACATCTGATAGGTCCACTATAGACACCAATGTAGAGGACATCTGATAGGTCCAATATAGACACCAATATAGGAGACATCTGATAGGTCCAATATAGACACCAATATAGAGACATCTGATAGGTCCAATATAGACACCAATATAGAGGACATCTGATAGGTCCAATATAGACACCAATATAGAGGACATCTGATAGGTCGTCTGACTTTACACCTGACCGGTTTTCGGCGACTTGACAAACGACGACATGGACGCCACTCTGTAATCGCGCTATTGGCATAACCTGATGAGGTCGTGTGACACGGAAGGTCTGTATCTTCCCTAAGAGTTGTGACGGTCGACCCGAACGCTGACGGTCTTTAAACGTCACTAACTGGCTGATTCTGACCAATCGGCTGACAGTCGAAGGATGACAAGCAACATCTCTTGCAACAGTCCTCAGTAACATGCCAGCATTCCACATACCAAGAACTTATCATTTTTGAAAAGTTGTCAGTTGAGGATCCCCTTATTTGCTTATCAACAAATAAATCAATCAATATCGAGCTGTAAGAAACGTTCACTGATATTTAAAATTTGCTTAATGGTACCCGCCATTAAGCAAATTTTAAATATCAGTGAACGTTTTGGAAAAAGATAAGCATTTTTCACAAAATGTTTCTGTTTAATTTTGGAGCAGACAATTACTTGTTTCGAATGTTGATTCTTCTAGGCAGCCCTTCTGCTTCTCCTGTTCATCTGTCATTCCTGCCACAGTCAGGGTAAGTCGGTTACTGATGCTCAAACCCACTGAACCAACTAACTCTTTGCTTTTAGTTTATGAAATACGGAACAACACAGTCCGTCTCACAGTCCTAAACTACATTAATTTCCTTCGGCCCATCAATGCCTGTACTGCAATCTCCTAACTACCAGTCATCAGACTTCCATTTTGCGGAAGCTGCGTTGGCTGAGTTGGTTGGATCGCTGACTGTAACTGGCGACTGGGTGCCTCACTCACTCAGACGCAGGTTTGAATTCCGGATGGTAGTCAATCCCCCACCAAAGCACTAGAATCTCCACTTTACTGAGAGAGTGTGATCCCAAATATACTATCTGTTACATAAGTGGTATTGTGCATTCCTAACTGTTCCCTTGTTTTTGAGAAACATCCTGTAGGTAAACAAGGATATTCTTATTCGTCTCACAAATGATGGGTAGTGCTGGCTAAAGTGATCGATAATCGGAAATATCGTAATTGGGAATTTCTTTATGAATATCGATATTAAAACTGTGATAACGATGATATCGTAAATTTACTTTTGTGATAAAAACGTTTAGTAAAATAATTGTTTATACAAATTTAGGACTTTATTCATGGTCTACATCTGATTTATGTTTCAGTTATGTTTTGTTGACGATCCATGCAAACCATGTCACAACTCACCAGTGATGTGAACTATATGCATTTGTGGCATTTGTGGTATTTTGCTTTAATTTCGTCTCCATTGTTTATAGATAATCGAGCAACGATTATCGATCTCTATTGTCAATATCAATACCCAGACCAAGAGATGGATATCTGTAACACGGGCTTTACTGGATACAGTTCATTCTGTGGACCTTACATTAACCATTAATCTGACATGCAATACTGAAAATGTTACCTAATCATACAAATCCACGCATTTACATAGCGCAACTCACAATCATGATGTGCTTTATCAGAAAGTTTAAGGCTGTAAATTGTAGGATGCATTAAACAAGTAAGCCATGAGCTGTGATTTGACAGAAGGGACAGCAGTTAGCAGTTCTGATGATATCGGGAAGACAGTTCCTTTTAGATGCTGTAAAAGAAAAACTAGAGGATATAGGTCTGCGAGGAGGGTTCTGTGAGGATAGCAGACTAAGATGTTGATCTTGTGAGTGGAGGGTTTTGTGAGGATAGCGGATTAAGATGTTGATCTTGTGAGTGGAGGGTTCTATGAGGGCAGCAGACTAAGATGTTGATCTTGTGAGCGGAGTTTTCTTTAGGGCAGTAGACTAAGATGTTGATCTTGTGAGTGGAGAGTTCTATGAGGGCAACAGACTAAGATGTTGATCTTGTGAGCGGAGTTTTCTTTAGGGCAGTAGACTAAGATGTTGATCTTGTAAGGACAACAAGCTACGATGTTGATCTTGTGAGTGGAGGGTTCTGTGAGGGCAACAGACTAAGATGTTGATCTTGTGAGTGGGGGATTCTGTGAGGTCAGCAGACTAAGTTGTTGATCTTGTGAGTGGAGGGTTCTGTGTGGGCTGCAGAGTAAGATGTTGATCTTGTGAGTGGAGGGTTCTGTGAGGATAGCAGATTAAGATGTTGATCTTGTGAGTGGAGGGCTCTGTGAGGACAGCAGACTAAGATGTTGATCTTGTGAGAGGAGGGTTCTGTGAGGACAGCAGACTAAGATGTTGATCTTGTGAGAGGAGGGTTCTATGAGGACAGCAGACTAAGATGTTGATCTTGTGAGTGGAGGGTTCTGTGAGGACAGCAGACTAAGATGTTGATCTTGTGAGTGGAGGGTTCTGTGAGGACAGCAGACTAAGATGTTGATCTTGTGAGCGGAGGGTTCTATGAGGGCAGCAGACTAAGATGTTGATCTTGTGAGTGGAGGGTTCTGTGATGACAGCAGACTAAGATGTTGATCTTGTGAGTGGAGGGTTCTATGAGGGCAACAGACTAAGATGTTGATCTTATGAGTGGAGGGATCTGTTAGGACAGCAGACTAAGATGTTGATCTTGTGAGTGGAGGGTTCTGTGAGGACAGCAGACTAAGATGTTGATCTTGTGAGTGGAGGGTTCTGTGAGGGCAGCAGACTAAGATGTTGATCTTGTGAGTGGAGGGTTCTGTTAGGACAGCAGACTAAGATGTTGATCTTGTGAGTGGAGGGTTCTGTGAGGACAGCAGACTAAGATGTTGATCTTGTGAGTGGGGGATTCTGTAAGGACAGCAGACTAAGATGTTGATCTTGTGAGAGGAGGGTTCTGTGAGGACAGCAGACTAAGATGTTGATCTTGTGAGTGGAGGGTTCTGTGAGGACAGCAGACTAAGATGTTGATCTTGTGAGTGGAGGGTTCTGTGAGGACAGCAGACTAAGATGTTGATCTTGTGAGTTGTGGGTTCTCTGAGGACAGAAGACTAAGATGTTGATCTTGTGAGTGGAGGGTTCTGTGAGGACAGCAGACTAAGATGTTGATCTTGTGAGTGGAGGGTTCTGTGAGGACAGCAGACTAAGATGTTGATCTTGTGAGTGGAGGGTTCTGTGAGGACAGCAGACTAAGATGTTGATCTTGTGAGTGGAGGGTTCTATGAGGGCAACAGACTAAGATGTTGATCTTATGAGTGGAGGGTTCTGTTAGGACAGCAGACTAAGATGTTGATCTTGTGAGTTGTGGGTTCTGTGAGGACAGCAGACTAAGATGTTGATCTTGTGAGTGGAGGGTTCTGTGAGGGCAGCAGACTAAGATGTTGATCTTGTGAGTGGAGGGTTCTGTGAGGACAGCAGACTGAGATGTTGATCTTGTGAGTGGAGGGTTCTATGAGGGCAGAAGACTAAGATATTGATCTTGTGAGTGGAGGGTTCTATGAGGGCAGCAGACTAAGATGTTGATCTTGTGAGTGGAGGGTTCTGTTAGGACAGCAGACTAAGATGTTGATCTTGTGAGTTGTGGGTTCTCTGAGGACAGCAGACTAAGATGTTGATCTTGTGAGTGGAGGGTTCTGTGAGGAGAGCAGACTAAGATGTTGATCTTGTGAGTGGAGGGTTTTGTGAGGATAGCAGACTAAGATGTTGATCTTGTAGGTGGAGGGTTCTGTGAGGACAGCAGACTAAGATGTTGATCTTGTGAGTGGAGGGTTTTGTGAGGATAGCAGATTAAGATGTTGATCTTGTGAGTGGAGGGTTCTATGAGGGCAGCAGACTAAGATGTTGATCTTGTGAGTGGAGGGTTCTGTGAGGACAGCAGACTAAGATGTTGATCTTGTGAGTTGTGGGTTCTGTGAGGACAGCAGACTAAGATGTTGATCTTGTGAGTGGAGGGTTCTGTGAGGACAGCAGACTAAGATGTTGATCTTGTGATTGGAGGGTTTTGTGAGGATAGCAGATTAAGATGTTGATCTTGTGAGTGGAGGGTTCTATGAGGGCAGCAGACTAAGATGTTGATTTTTGTGAGCGGAGTTTTCTTTAGGGCAGTAGACTAAGATGTTGATCTTGTGAGTGGAGAGTTCTATGAGGGCAACAGACTAAGATGTTGATCTTGTGAGCGGAGGTTTCTTTAGGGCAGTAGACTAAGATGTTGATCTTGTTAGGACAACAAGCTACGATGTTGATCTTGTGAGTTGTGGGTTCTCTGAGGACAGCAGACTAAGATGTTGATCTTATGAGTGGAGGGTTCTGTTAGGACAACAGACTAAGATGTTGATCTTGTGAGTTGTGGGTTCTGTGAGAACAGCAGACTAAGATGTTGATCTTGTGAGTGGAGGGTTCTGTGAGGGCAGCAGACTAAGATGTTGATCTTGTGAGTGGAGGGTTCTGTGAGGACAGCAGACTGAGATGTTGATCTTGTGAGTGGAGGGTTCTATGAGGGCAGAAGACTAAGATATTGATCTTGTGAGTGGAGGGTTCTATGAGGGCAGCAGACTAAGATGTTGATCTTGTGAGTGGAGGGTTCTGTTAGGACAGCAGACTAAGATGTTGATCTTGTGAGTTGTGGGTTCTGTGAGGACAGCAGACTAAGATGTTGATCTTGTGAGTGGAGGGTTCTGTGAGGACAGCAGACTAAGATGTTGATCTTGTGAGTGGAGGGTTCTATGAGGGCAGAAGACTAAGATATTGATCTTGTGAGTGGAGGGTTCTATGAGGGCAGAAGACTAAGATATTGATCTTGTGAGTGGAGGGTTCTATGAGGGCAGCAGACTAAGATGTTGATCTTGTGAGTGGAGGGTTCTGTGAGGGCAGCAGATTAAGATATTGATCTTGTGAGTGGAGGGTTCTGTGAGGACAGCAGACTAAGATGTTGATCTTGTGAGTGGAGGGTTCTGTGAGGACAGCAGACTAAGATGTTGATCTTGTGAGTGGAGGGTTCTGTGAGGACAGCAGACTAAGATGTTGATATTGTGAGTGGAGGGTTCTCTGAGGTATGATGGTGCAAGATGGTTGTAACATTTGTAAGCCACACGTAAACTCTGAAGTCCGAAGATTTGCTTTTACTTAAGCAAGGAGGTTGTTGTCATAGTCAATACGAGCGAAGACGAGAGATACATTAGTATGAATCATTTGTGAGAGATGTTCGTAGCTTTCCAATATCATGAAGATTATGCTTAGCACACTGGGTCACGTGGTGTTTCATGCTCAGATGCTGATCAGATATCACTCCTAAGTGTTTAGAGTTTTGATACCGCGAAGGACAGGATTCACTCACAATCTCACCTTCCTCTGTGTACATTTCTACCATATTTATCATGACGTGTAGCCTTGTTAAGGTACTAAGTGAACACTCAGGTTATAATGTGTCTGCATAAATGACATGAAGTAACCTGGCTGTACTAAAGAAGGCCATTCTGTCCACACCTCGGGATAATGTCCTTCGATTTTATTGGTAACATGATAACATCTAACTGCTAGGAATTTCGATTTCCAACCACTTGACCCCCCTCGTTCTAACAAAACTCTATTCAAAATGTCATCTGAATTCTAGCCAAATGTCCAGCACCTGTTGTTCACAAAAGTATAGTTAGACCTTGGTGTGTTTGTATGTTGTTTAACGCCGCTTTCAGCTGTACTCCAGCTACATGTCTGTAGTACTTACTGTAATTGTTTACCAGTTAGGCAATATATAAGTATATGCCGAGACCATGTCTGAGTGCTGCACAGTCGCCAGTTACAGCAGGCAGGCCTAGTCTTTCATTGTATCCCAATTGCGTAGATGATGTTAATCACTGGATTGTCTGGTCCAGACTCCATTATTTACAGACCGCCGCCATATAGCTGGAATATTGCTGATGTGCGGCGTTACACACCAGACCAACCGACCAACCAAGTCTAAACAGATTGCCTGGTACATAGTTCCTAAACATCTGTGTTCATACCTTCCGGACAGATCCATGCAAGAACTATACACTACTTGAGAACATCGAGAATCGCGACCCAAAGACATTAGGAAGACCGCTCATTGTCGACGACTATAACCTAACACCTGGTTGGTATGCGGCCCCCGGGAAATGGGAACTGCTTAACCGGGATCCAGGAGGAACCAATCGATGTGGCACCCAAATCCCTGTCTACAGAAGCGGTAAGACCGTCGCCACTCACTCTTCTCAACTGCTGTAGATTTGTGGGACATAGGGTGTTGTTGCATTGTGTGATGGTGTGTGATAAAGGGTCAGATGTGGTTACATGGTGTGATTGTGTGTGATTACATAGGATCACATGTGTTTACATGGTGTGACTGTGTGATAACATATGGTAACATGTGTTTACATGGTGTGATTGTGTGTGATAACATAGGGTCACATTGTGTTTACGTGGTGCAATTGTGTGTGATAACATGGAGTGACATGTGGTTACATTGAGTGAGCTGTGTGAACATGGGGTCACAGTGTAGTTAGATGTGTGATAGTTTTGGAGAACATAGGGTTACATTGCGGTTGGATGGTGTGATAGTTTGGGAGAACATGGGATTACACTGTGGTTGGATGGTGTGATAGTTTGGGAGAACATGGGGTCACAGTGTGGTTGGATGGTGTGATAGTTTGGGACAACATGGGGTTACAGGGTGGTTAGATGTGTGATTGTGTGTGATATCACAGATGTACGACGAAGCCCTGTAGCTTCTGATGTTACGCGTTAATGTTTTTGTGTTGTGTTGATGCAATGACATGTGTTTGTACCACTGTGCAATCTGCCTTAAAAGTAATGTTAGCATTATCAGGAACTCGCTCGCTCTGTCTCTTACAAGTATTGTTCATTAAGATCTTCTGAACTGCAAGTAAATAGTGAGCACAATTTAATGCACCATATTACATGCATTTGAATTTAATGTAGCTTTTAAGTTTTCTTTAAGGGAAAACCGGGAACAAATCCACGATGTGCAACAAGGTCTGGGTGAGGAAATGCTACAGGCCGTTTACGATCTTGACGAGGATGTGTGGCAATAAAGAGATATATTATCTCAAGACGTCCCACAGAAGATCAGGATTCTGTTTTTGTAAGTTTTAGCATTGACCAATGTTGTAAGTATCAGGACGGTATTAACACATTAGGTGTCAATGCTGTGAGCAATTCATCAATGTATGTACGTCTTGTAACCGAGACAGACAATTTATTTGGGAGAAAGGCCACAGGCAGATAATACAGCTTGTTGCATGAATTTCGCTTGTCGTTGAGTTAATCTATTAAATGTCTCTTATCGGTTGGATTTTACATAAATATTGAGGCGGAGGGGCAGCCTAGTGGTTAAAGCATTCGCGCGTCACGCCGAAGACCCGGGTTCGATTCCCCATATGGGTACAATGTGTGAAGCCCATTTCTGGTGTCTCCGTCGTGATATTGCTGGGATATTGCTAAAAGCGGCGTAAAACCATACTCACTTTCTCACTTACATAAATATGGACGTGTTATACACAAAATCAAAGTTTCCAGATGAAATAATTTCGGCCATGTTACAGGTTGAGACTTGACATACACTGTCATACCGTCCACACCCTCATTATCAACCTTTAGAAACTCTCATACCGGTCACACCCTGATAATCACGTCTAAAAAAATACTGGCACACTTTTATCCTGTCTACCATCCCCTGTCTACAGTCTGATAATCACGTTTCAAAAACTGTCATGTTGATCTACAGTCTGATAATCACGTTTCAAAAACTGTCATGTTGATCTACAGTCTGATAATCACGTTTCAAAAACTGTCATGTTGATCTACAGTCTGATAATAACGTTTCAAAAACTGTCATGTTGATCTACAGTCTCATAATCACGTTTAAAAAATGTCATGTTGATCTACAGTCTGATAATCACGTTTCAAAAACTGTCATGTTGATCTACAGTCTGATAATCACTTTTCAAAAACCGCCCCGTGTATTTAAACCATGACCCTGATTAAGTAGTTGTTCTCATTTTGAAAGGCATTTATGTTTCAATTTGCAGTCAACAATGATCCTTGTGCTAGCAATCCATGTGCTAATGGAGGCACATGCAGAGACTCAGGGAAGTCAAGCAAACTTGAGTACAAGTGCACCTGTGCTCCCGGTTTCACAGGTCGGAACTGTACAAGTAAGTTTAACATTGGCAGTGTTGGAATGAGTTTGATTTTACGTCTCTTTTAATTATCATTTACTGGGCGTCATTGATAAAGGGTCAAATGATATATATGTACAGACATGTTTCTCAGAAATAATAACACTAAGAGTGTCATCATAATGTTGACAAACGTGACATATCGTGACATACAGACAGTTCAAACAGCACTAGCAATTATCAGTTGTATAGACCAGCCCCCAAAACGAAAATGACAAACATGAAGCACTCGGTCATTCAATATCTTGTGTGCCCTCCTCCCACGTCCAAGACGCAGGTGCACCTTGTTCTCATGCTCCTTATCAAGTTCATATAGAAAGCTTGTGGAATTGCATTCCATTCCTCTACTAGATCTCTGAGGAGTCCTGAGAAATTCACTGGTGATGGGTGATGGGTGACGTGTGTACACACGTCGAACGAGTTCGTACCTCGTCCCTCGTCCCAGGCATGCTCAATTGGGTTGAGGTCTTGGGAGCATGCTGGTCACTCCATCCGCTCTCCACCCTGCTGCCTAGGCAATTCCGTGACAATCCTGGCCGTATGAAGCCTTGCTTTGTCGTCTTGGAGTAAAGAGGGTCAACCATAAAAGCGTCAATGCATGTGTATTGTCCTCCACTTTCCATGGTTAGAGCGACTTGCACGTGCAAATCACTGACATTAAGTGGCAGGTGGATTTCCATATTGACAATTTGAATAAAAAATGTGCCATGTGTAACAGAATGTATCGGACGTTAAAGAACATAATATTGACATTACAAAGGCCTGATGTATTTTTCCAAATTGTGAAGAAAGTTTGTAAAACAATCAGTTGTATATATTTCAAATAAAAAGGAAGATTTTGCAATTTTTAGGAAACAGTGTTACGAACAGCTTGACCCTTCATTAGTGACGCCGAGTATTTAAGCATGTGTGCACTATGTAGGAAGTAGGAAGATACCCGGGATGATGTAGGCCTCAGACTTTCTCAGTTGGGGACACGGATAAGTTGACCCTCTCCCCACACTAGTATATATACTGCGTAAACTGTGACCTGATGTGTACCCTGTGACGTCATATTGTACTGTGAACAAATATTCATCAAGAACGGACATTCTAAGAGATATTATTTCTCGAATAGAGTTTTTGTATTGGATTATGACAAACTTTATCTATGTATGTGCAACATCGTACGTTAATGTACAAGTATAGCACTGCAACATAGGTATCTGCATATCACAAACACTGTATCAATGGTTATCTACATTTGTGTAAAACTGTAACAAATGTTATCTGTATACAACTTCTTATTTTGGAGTTGGGGGGGTTCTCGCTGATTTAATTATTCAGAGAAGATATTTAATCCGAACGTAAACCGTCATCAAACTGTTATCATTTTTTTTCTTCTGGTAACGTTTGTCTTAACAAAGGGGGGGCAGACACATCAATAGAACAGCGCGCCTGTTAGCCCTGTGCGATGATTCTTAATTTAGGTCACCGTCACCGTCGTTTGTTTTCTGCCTTAAATTAATCGTAATTATCCTTAGAAAGTATTAAATTTGGCATCTTAGAAAAGAAATACAGTTCGCTCTACCACGCAAGCGTCCTCGTACTTTAACTATAATAGTTCAGGGCAAAATTGTGTTTTATTACACTATACATGGTGGTAGAGCGAACTGTATTTCTTAAACAACTTATTCTGGTGTTTGGAGGGTTCTCGCTGATTTGGTTGCTGTATTTGCTGATCCCAACTTACAATTTGCACGATTTCTGACCGGAACTACTTTCCATGTAGAATCCCTGTGTGGAACCATTTCCTATTGTTCCTCCAGCTTAAAACAATCTTCAGCATCGGCAATGTCGGATAATGAATTAACCTTTCCTTTTCACAGAAGGTTTCATTAGAACACGTACTTACACGTACACACTACATGAAGTAATTATCCTGAAAAAATGTCAACATATTAAACTGACCTTCTGAGAGCGTCCTCCCACTCCCAATTCACGTCAAACATTGCAGACCCAACAAGTGGCATGATGTCACAAGGCATTTTCAACAACTGTAATTTCATATACAATGTGAAAAATCCAAACCCAAATTAATCCGGCAATATGTATCTGCTTTGTACGAGGCGTTCATTTCTTGCAGTTTCCATTTTGAATGTTGCTCACTCTCAGTATTCATGCGCCGCGTGTTTGTCAGTAGTTTATTTAATGCAAATGAACCAAACAATACTGTAACCATATGCGTTGATTAAACGTCATTTCTGATATTATGTTAATAAAATTAACTCTCATTGATTAGTGAGGATTTCTGTATTTATTCGTGGAATTGGAATTACTTTGTTTTGCGTAAATGTGAAGTATACACCGCTATTGGGTCACTACATTCAGTACTAGCTGGTTACATAAATCGCCAAAAATGTGCGTCACAGTTGAATTAGTATCCCTAAAACTTCAACATACGAAATTCACATTGTGGTGGTTTGATTGAAGATTAAAGTTGTAAGCGTTGATGTTCATTATGATTTCATGTGGTATTTGAATGGAATGTTTGGCTTTTAATCATGCAACTGTTAAAATGTCATTTTAATTAACAAAAACCTATCTCTTACACTACAAAACACGAATTTATATAAGAAATGTATTTAACATTGAGGTGGTTTGCTTTTAAGGATTACAGATTTGTTGACGTTCATTATAAGTACAAGTGGTGTTTGAATGGATTGTTTTGTTATTATTCATGTAACTGTCAGTATATAAGGATCGAAGTTGTATTTGTTGAAGGCAGTGTTTCACTTGAGCAAATCCGTGATGTGATTGGCTTGAAATATATTGACTGTTCTGTAACTGTCCACTCTGTTGACAGCGTAATCACGCGACATACTGACTTTCATCGGGAAATGAACGACAGCTGGGTTGATACTGTTCATTTGAGCCTGGTTACCTGCAGCTGTCAATACTGGAGGATGAGCGTTTTGAACGATATAAGATAAAATCCTGTGTGAACGCCGGAACAAAGAGTTCAGATCCCAGTAAACCACCACAATGTGAACTTTCTTTCTTAAATGTGTGAAGCTGAAACAGGGGTTGTCTTCTGTTAAGTGAGTGAGTGAGTTTAGTTTTACGCCGCACTCAGCAATATTCCAGCTATATG
Source organism: Haliotis rubra (assembly GCF_003918875.1). Lineage (NCBI taxonomy): Eukaryota > Metazoa > Mollusca > Gastropoda > Lepetellida > Haliotidae > Haliotis > Haliotis rubra. The sequence goes on along the minus strand of NW_025765010.1, from coordinate 59,727 downwards.
GCGCTGTTAAGTGACATTACTACAAACTCTGTAACACTCACTTTATAAAAGACAAAAACAATCACCATCGATACCTCCCTTCATCAACATACAAGGAACAACCTTTGTATTTTGCACGTGTTTTCTTTTTTTGCAGCTTGCAGTCGAGATCGACAAGACATTCTCATCATGGAAGATGTATCTCTCTCCGTTGGCAAAACCGCCTTTAACAGAGTGACACAATTTCAAGAAAGTTTGATAAGTCCTTTAACCATTGACTATTATGATGATAATGTTGCATATATGGTGTTTTCTACAAACGCCAGAGTGGTATTCAGCTTGAGTGAATACAGCAACAGTAAGTCAAGCGTATTGGCAGCTATCAAGAACGAGGCATACGAAAGCGGTTCTACTACGGACTTTGGCGAGGCTATCAAAGTGGCTGTTAATTCAGTTTTCACACTGTCAGAAGGCGACCGACCGAATGCTCAGAACGTGGTCATCATGTTCACAGATGGGTTTGCTACAGAGAAGGATAGGGAGGTGATCGATGCAAACATTGGTCGACTGCATGCTAAAGCTGAGGTATTTGTTGTCGCTCTCTCTGATGTGGAGGTCAATTCCACTGTCTACAGCCTTGCTTCAAAACCTGGTAACATCTTCCAGATTGGTTCCAATGATGCAGTCAGTTCACTTCAGGCTAGTCTGAAGATTTGCAAGACTAGCGCTAAATAAAAGGTCTGCATATGATCTGTGTTTGTTGATGTCGGGGTCGGTCATTAGTGATCTGATATACCCTCCTTCATTCCTAAATTCCTCCAGTGAGTGAGTGAGTGAGTGAGTGAGTGAGTGAGTGAGTGTGTGTGTGTGTGTGTGTGTGTGTGTCTGTGTGTCTGTGTGTGTGTGTGTGTGTGTGTGTCTGTCTGTCTCTCTTTGACTCGCTAACTCTCTTTAGTACTCCCGGGTGGTTGGTAGCCCAGCGGATAATTGATCAAATTGTGCACTTTGTGTTACAAGCATGAAATTTGGCATGATTGTAACTTATACCCTTCTTATTAAATAAAGATCGAGAGGCCTCGCAGATGTTTTATATTTTTCTTAATTTTTTTGGGAAAAGTGAAAAAATATTATTTTGTTTACTATTTTCATCATAACATCTTTTAAAATTCTCCAATTCTCATAGGTCATATACCGAATTGTAGGAAATTCATAGCTGATCATTTTGGTTGCTTGCTCTGTCATACAGCAGCACAACAAATCTCTCAAGCTGATGAATCTGTGCATTAGTGATTTCAAGTGGTCGACAGGCGAGGGAAATAAAGATGCCTGTAAGTTCAGGGAAAGCGTTCCATGCATTCCACGAGGTCTTCTTTTCAATTCTATCAAAGGATGACACACTGTCACAGGCTGTGAAGCTGTGAAACCTTGGAAGGGATCTACTTTTCTCAGGACCCAGACCTGATGCAAGTTCATGAATTACAATATAGCAGATGTGTTTTCCGGTACCAAACCCCACCCATACTACCCAACCTCGAGAATGCTTGTTGCAGCTATGGCCAACACAACCAATTTTTCCCATTTTCGGGTAGTCATGGTATAAATTGACTTCCGTAGACCGCATGTATAGATGGAAAATGATCAGCTATGAATTTGCTACAATTTGATATCTGACTTATGAGAATTGGAGAATTTTAAAAGAAGTTATGATGAAAATAGTTAAAAAAATACTTTTTTTCCACTTTCCCCCCTAAAATTAAGAAAAAATATAAAACATCTGCGATGCCTCTCGATCTTTATTTAATAAGAAGGGTATAAGCTACGTATACAATCATGCCAAATTTCATGCTTGTAACACAAAGTGCACAATTCAGTGAAGAAACTGCACTTATCTGCGGGGCTATGGGTAGCCTAGTAGTTAAAGACCCGGGTTCGATCTCCCACATGTGCGAAGACCATTTCTGGTTTGCCCCGCCGTGATATCGATAAGCCTACGACCGGGTACACATTGATACAATGTCACGTGTCCCCCGTTATCGTGTCTTTTGTACTCTCTCTGACATCAAAATGAATAAATTGTCATCAACATATTAAAAAATGTAATAATGCTTCAGACTGTAGAAAAATGAACTTAGCTACCGGAAAACTGAAATATATGTTGAACAATACATGGGACCTTATAAGTGGCCTTGGAAGACCCTGGACACATATAACCAGCCTACATAAGTAATTGATCCTGGAGACGAAACACGGGTGTGCACCAACTGACTCACAGGCTTCATGAATACAACATTAAACTCGACCACATCTACTGGGGATGCATGACTGTGATGGTGAGTGAGTTGATGTAGCAATATTCCAGCAATATCACGACAGGGGTCACCAAAAGTGGGCTTACCACATTCTACCCATGTGGGAATCGAACCCGTGTCTTCGGCCTGACGAGCGAACGCTTTAGCCATTAGGGTACCCCTGTATAAACTCTATCACCGACACTATACACAGAACACTGTTGCCAGTGTAAGTAAACACGTTATGTTGCTAGTACCTGATCATATGAGGTTTTGATGTCCTTACAGTTGAAAAAAGTCTACAAATACCGTCAAGGGTGGAAGTTCACGTCAGGTACATTCTTTCAAAGCTATTTTCAAAACTCGAAAATTCGAGATAGCCCCTCCTTCCTTAAACGAGCCACATTCGCTCTGCACAGTTTAATCTATTCTGAAGAGAAACGTGCAATGATAGCAAAATGCAGCAGTTGTGCCAGCCTGGTTCCCTGGGTCCGTTGCGCCTGCGCTACGCTCCGTTAGCGCAGGCGCAACAGACCCAGGGAACCAGGCTGCAGTTGTGCTTCTGCTAGTCCAAACCAATATTCCCCCAAAGTAGAAAACAGTTTTTACATTTACTGACATACAGTAAGTCCACTATTCATTTAAGTATTACATGTAAGCTCTGAGTTTGACCAATTCCAAAAGGCATATAGCCTTACCCCTTTCAGCAAGTGTCAAAAAACGTCTCATTTCAAGCTGCGAACAGTGATCGGCAGTGAAAAGCATCAATGCATGTGTATTGTCCTCCACTTTCCATGGATAGAACGACTTGCACGTGAAAATCATTGACATTAAGTGGCAGGTGGATTTCAATATTGACAATTTAAACATAAATGTGCCATGATCTGTAACAGAATGTATCGGACGTGAAAGAACGTAATAATGACATTTCAAAAGCCTGTTGTTTTTTTTCCAAATTGTTAAGAAAGTTCGTGAAACACATATATATATAGTTGTGTATGTTTCAACGAAAATTTTGCAACTTTAAAGTAGTAGTGCTACTGATAGATTGACCCTTCATTATTCACGCCGAGTACACCCCCCACACACACACACACCATCCACCCCCACACACACAACGTGTGTGTGTGTGCCTGCGTGTGTCTGTGAAAGAGTTAACACACAGATATCAATCGCACACTCGTGTGTAAATCACATATTGTTTTACAGATACATCAAATATACATCTAATCATAATATATTGGAACACTTTTTATGGTGTTCATATGGAATACTGTAAGGGACATTCTCGCGATCTCGCATTCTCGCATTCTCGCGATCTCGACCTTTGGAAACAAGCTAAAAATGCTAAAAGTGCGAGAATGCGAGATCGCGAGAACGCGAGATTTGGCCAAAATCTCGCGTTCTCGCGATCTCGCATTCTCGTGTTTTGGTACATAGCACTTTTTGTCAAAAGTCGAGATCGCGAGAATGCGACATTTGTACATGCTGTCAAATCTCGCATTCTCGCAATCTCGACTTATCAAATATGGCCACAAAAACACGAAATCGCGAGAACGCGAGAATGCGACATTTCATTTTCTCGCGTTCTCGCGATCTCGCGTTTTAGACGCTGTTGTTGCGCATGCGTAATATCATAAGGTCAAGGCGCATGCGCATCTTAGTAGTGCTGTGGTCATGCTTCTTTCGTGCTTTTGATTTCCCAAGTAGCATTTAGCAAACTTATGACATAGCTTGAAAATGCTATGTAATTTACATACACCATGTGTAGGGTAGTGTATATAAGTCCGCTGCCGTTGTTCCGATTTCCTATGTACTATGTAATCCTCAACGTGTTAAATATAATTTAACAAACGAAATTGTGAATATGAATGTCCAATAAAAGTGAAAACATGAAAGTGTCCGGAAGCTGGAAATATATTAACGTCAGTGAGTGAAAAAATAGTGCTCAAAGCCGCATCAATTCGCAGCTACACCGTCAGTTATACAAATAATCACAGACCAGTGAGTTTCTCCATGATGCAATATCATATACGGCTAGCATATTCATTCAAACAAAATTCTAACAGGCCAATTTGTAGCAGTCGGCTAAAATGAGCATGTCTGATGTTTTACTCGACACCATATTCGCTACTTTAATAAATTTTCTTCCGCTCCCGCCTGACTACAAAACATCCTGCTTTATACTATTCTTTTGTCTTCAAGTTCCAAGAAATAGAAATACATTTGTATCGCTAATAGTTGTGTTCCTGTGGCAGCCATGATATGGCGGAGTTCCAATGTGTTATTAACCACAGACTACGGGTTATGAGTGAGATATCTGTTTATTTCCATATCGTGGTGGAAGAAGACACCCTCTAATAACAATAATATACACGATATATACAACATATGATGAACATGTCATCTTATAATACATATAGTGCATAAATGTGCCTACCAACAGTCATATACCGGTATTACGCGATGCAATATAACACAGGTGACTTACGTGATCACGTGTTTACAGTTATATACAAAATGAGTGTTGACATAAAGACTTATAATAATACATGGTATAATAATGAAATAGACAATAGATACTGTACAAATAACCTATCCTGTGGGTGACACGAGAATGGGTTTGCACATCCAGCAGCCGAACAGTCATCGCATGCAATAACCCTATATAGGTACCACACACTGATCAAATGTAATCTTTGTCAAGTACATACAATATACATGATAGATGAGATGTATCAATCTTACATGATACAGAAAATAGTTACCAGACAACAACTACTAGCCAACATATTGACTGGACATATACAAAACTACCATAAGTACATTCATACACGTTAAATGGTATATTGTGTATTGACTTTTATTTTGTTATCATTGGAATATTTGTACCTATTTTGTGTAATGATTAATATTAGGGTTTTATTTACTATGTATGTTATATTATAATGCATAATAACTAACCTTTGATTCTAACCAAACTGTCACACAGAACAGTACATGAAACACAAAGACACCCGTGAAGGTCCGGGTTAGAAGGTATCTTCAGGAACTCGTGTTTGTCGTAAGAGGCGATTAACGGGATCGGGTGGTCAGGCTCGCTGACTTGGTTTACACATATCATCGGTTCCCAATCGTGCAGATCGATGCTCATGATGTTGATCACTGGATTGTCTGGTGCACACTCGATTATTTACATACAGCCGCCATGTAAACTAAACTCAATCACTCACTCACTGAAACAGAAGGACAAGAGGCAGCTGAACTAACAACTAATTGCAATTTAAATGCATAAAGAATTCGTCGTCTGCGAGACCACTATATCCTGATATAAGATAATGATGATTAGTTATTCATTTACGTACACAATATACAACCACCTAATTCACCCCTGTAACATTCCTACTTTCTTTACTTGATGAACATGCTTGATGCATGTGAATCGAATCATTCTACAGTAAATGTAAAAGGTCGATTAGACAAAAATTAAATGTAAATAAACATACTTCCGACCTCCCATGTTTTTTTCAGAAATTAATCAAACTATGTCTATAAATTTATTGCGGCCTTACCTTCACAAGCTCGGCATGCTAATATTGGAAATTAACCCCCATTCACAGCCCGGGGCACGTGCATTGCTCTAAATACGTGAGTGAGTTTGGCTTTAAACGACTTTCAACAGTATTTATCTTTAAGTTATATCACGGATTATCAGTTCGATGTAGGATGAAACCCACCAGCATAGGTTTCTGGCACGCTCAAGGGACGCAACTGCATTGCCACGACTGAGCTACCCGTGATCACAGTTCAAGATGACTGTATAGGTAATTGGTAGAAAAACGCGAGATCGCGAGATTTGTCAAGTGTCGCAATCTCGCGTTCTCGCGTTCTCGTGTTTTTGAAAATCGTTACATAGAATTGTATGGGCAATTGGCACAAAAGCACGAGAACGCGAGATCGCGAGATTTGTCAAATGTCGCAATCTCGCGTTCTCGCGTTCTTGTGTTTTGGAAAATCGTTACATAGAACTGTATGGGCAATTGAAACAAAAGCACGAGAACGCGAGATCGCGAGATCGCGAGATTTGTCAAATGTCGCAATCCCGCGTTCTCGCGTTCTCGTGTTTTTGAAACTCGTTACAAAGAACTGTATGGGCAATTGGCACAAAATCACGAGAACGCGAAATCGCGAGATTTGTCAAATGTCGCAATCTCGCGTTCTCGCGTTCTCGTGTTTTTGAAAATCGTTACATAGAACTGTATGGGCAATTGGCACAAAAGCACGAGAATGCGAGATCGCGAGATTGCGACATTTGACAAATCTCGCGATCTCGCGTTCTCGCGTTCTCGTGCTTTTGTGCCAATTGCCCATACAGATCTATGCAACGATGTTTAAAGGGGCACTGATCCAGAGGGATTAATGTTTCTCGCCAACAGTCTTATTTCAAATCCTAGCTGCAAGCTGTTCAGTACATGCTCCCTCGACCGTGACGGACTCGGGCACTGGGCTACTGTCCACCTTGGCAGAATTTCTTCAACATAAACAGTTGGACATTAGGAAGTGCGGATGCAAATCAGATGCCGTTATTTGAAAATATACCCGGTAGTTCTTATAAAGTATGCCAGCAGTGTAGGCTTTTCGGATTTTCTAATGCCTGGATTTAATCATGTCATGTAAATATAGGATGTCTATTACCAGTGTATGAAATAGTGCACGTCCCATCGCCCGAGACGGGCTAGATTTCTGACGGACGGTCTAGATTTACAGCTAGCCAGCCCGATGATCTGGTAAAACTTTTACATGTTCCATACATATCTTGGTGTCTGGTCTGGTTAAATCCATTTTGGGCTGGTAACATTTTGAAGTTACCAGCCCTGATGTCTGGCTGGGTTTGGGGCTTATTTCATACACTGTCAGTATCACCTATGATTTTAAAAACACACTACATGTATTTTGTACTTGGGTATACTACGCTCGAAACGAAGCACCCGGATACCGAACCCAGTCAGAGCGGGTGGGTGTGCACTCAAGTGTAGTGAGTGAGTTAAAATGTAAAGTCACTTTGGCAATATTTCAGCCATATCAAGACTATATCAAGTTATACATTAATATAAATGAAAGGTAAATTATAAAAACCTGTCTACGAAGGACAGTAAAACAACTAGATTATCACAGTTAGAAATTTAAAACTAGTAACTAAATATAAAACATTTTAACCATACATGACAATACAATATAAAAACAGACTATAGACTGCCAACAACTGAAGGTAGATCACCATACTGGGGACCATTGGGACTTACAATACATTTGCTTCCTGCATGGACCCTATAGCTGGATGTACATCATCCCTTCTGTTGTTAGCAATTTACACACATCTAGCCATACATTAAAAATACACATATTCTACAATTAAAAATTGGAGAGTTTTAATTTACTTTGAATGTTTTCGGACTTACGTACCCTCTCAGGAGGACAATCATTTTACAGTATTTTAACCGGGGTCGGCCCGGGAAAGCGAAATTTCAATATTCCCTATTCCCGGTAAAGCGAAAACCAAAGTTGTGCTAGAAGTGCCACCAAAGCGAAGTGCTATGAAAACATCGGATTACCGTACTTCATATTAGCGCGCGACCCCAATACTCCTTCCGTGAGCCGCTTAACTGAGATGAAGTTTTAGTTGTTTCAGGTTTCAGACCCTACTTATCTATAGTTTTATTAATTCATGGAACGAAATAGTATCATTGTTAAACGAACCTTACATGGCCGAATTTGTCAAAGTTTCGTCAACCTTTTTCAAGTAAAATATCTACTCTTAAAATGTATTCAAGTTCAGTTTAAGATTGTTTGTAAACACTTTAATTGATGTATCATTTAGTCATCTTGTTGTACATTTGGTAATGTACTCCTTTGTTATACTCATGTACCACCGATATCTGTTTTCCCGCGTGAGCGGGCATCTCATTGTTAACTACCTGAGGGAAGTTGATCTGTATCATAAATTGTAACTATGTAATGCGAATAACGAATTGAGTGTTATTATATGCTAAAATAGATGATCATATTACAGCAGCCGCAATTATAAACAATGATTTGGCAAAGATTTCAGACTGGGCCAGAAAGTGGCAGTTAAGTTTTAATCCTAGTAAGACTGAGAGTATAACATTCACTGGTAAAACGAAAAATTATGCCAGGCCGAACTTACTAATGAATGGCGAAACTATTAAAGAAGTTGATAACCATAAACACTTAGGTATAACACTTCAAAGCGATTGTTCTTGGAAAGTTCATATAGGTGACATGGTAAAGAAAATTAGTCCAATGATCAATTGTCTGAGAAGTTTGAAATATCGTTTATCTCGGAAAACGCTAAATACTTTATATAACTCCTTTATCTTACCCCTTTTTGATTACTGCTGTCATATATGGGATAATTGTACGATTGAACAGGCGATTTACTGGAAAATTTACACTTAGACGCATGAAGAACTATATGCGGTGCGGTTCGTGGCACCAGTCATGATAAAATATACAAGGAAACTAATTATAGCACACTGAAACAAAGACGATATCGCTCTAAACTTATAACTTTCTATAAAATGTATCATCGTCTGACTCCTGATTATCTGAATGATCTTGTACCAGGTAGAGTATTTCAACAAAGCAACTATAATCTTAAAGATAGTACTTCCATTCAAACTACTAACTGTAGAACCCAAAGATATTCTCAGTCATTTTTACCGAGCGCGATTATGTGGTGGAATTCATTGCCCGATGGAGCTGTAAACGCTATTTCCGTGAGGCAGTTTAAAACCATGATAAATCCAACAGAAACTGACAACTACTTTGATTTAAATTTTGGGACTAGATTTTGTCAAATAATCCATTGTCGCCTCAAGTTCGGCTGTAGTGATCTGAACGCAGGCAGATATAATCGACATATATCAGACACATCTAAGTGTTCATGTGGTCATTATAACGAAGACGTTATTCACTACCTTTTTACATGTCGGAACTATAAAAATTTAAGAACAACGGTGTATTTTTATATTCAAGGATACGATGTGAAAACTACCTTATACGGTAACGGCGCATAGGATAACTCAACAAATTGTGACATTCTAAACTCATTACACCAGTTCATTTCTAAAAGTAAGCGCTTCCAGTGATTATCACCTCTACGTATACATGTATATTCAACGCAAGACAAGATTTATATAACTTGATTTTCTACGGCAGCTCTTTTCGTTGCTAGGCACAACCAACACCATAACCAAATATTTATTATTCAATCATTTTTCTGAGTGCAATTTTGTTTCAGTAGTATTCTTTTCTTGTCGGACTATTTCAAATATGTATCCAGCTATATTGGAACCGTGTACTGGAGCGGCGTTTATATAAGCCACTTGGCTTGTTCGCCTATCCAGGTTTCTGTATTGACGGAATAAAAATATGTTTAAACCAATTGAGTGCCTTTACATTAAGTGCTATGACATTTTCTGTTTTAGATAACAATGTCATGAATAAATATGTATTTAAATTAAAACTCATTTGGACTTTGTACTTAAAATGTTTATGGATGCAGATTTGATTTCGTCACTAAATGGCTGGAATAATGCCGATGTGACGTAAAGCATAAAAAGACGTGTTTATTATCCCCTCAAAGGCTAGAAATCGACACATTCCTCTCGATTGTTTGTTTAAATGTTTTGACTGCATGGTCCTACCAATCATGTTATATGGTTGCGAGGTGTGGGGACATTCAAATACATGTATGTATTTCTTATGCAACTATAAAGTTCCGTTCGTATCCTCAAAACAGTGTCGGCCATAAGTTTAATACAGCCACTACTACTCCCTAGCTGTAACTCGTGTTTGGTGGTATAAAACATACACATGTTATTTTTCATCATTCACTTCATGATCAGTTATATTAATGAATTAATAACAGATATCATTAGTGGTAACACCACTTAGATTACCCGACAAATGTTCCCATTTGGCATTTCTCGTGTCTGCAGTAAATACTCAACATTATAAATTAAGGTCTGATGCGACAAATGTATTACACGTTATGTAATATGCCCATGGAAGTGCAGGAAGAGGAATTATCACCTGAATTATAAAAACAAACATCGATCAAAGGATTAACCGATAATACGCTGACTAATTGATTAATTTTATCATGCACAGCGGATTTGTCAAAAGCTAGTGTTTATGTAATGCTGCGTTTACACTAGGCCTCGATGGGGTATTCCCGGGAAGTAGTATTTTAATGTTACAGTATAGTCTCCGTGATGTTGTGCCGGTGTTGTTAAAAGGGATTAAGTCACTGGGTGCTGTGAAATTCTGAACTATGTTGTGGACTATGATTTCCATTTGAGTTTAGCTCACTGAGGTTATAGTGATACTGATAAATGTGTTCACTCAATCAGTGCCATACAGTACATACATGTCTTACATATTGTATAAATACCATCAAGTTACAATAGCTAGTATCATTTTCATTATGGCTCATGGACAGTTAAGAGTTCAATTACAAGTTCCTTCCTACTTCACGTGGTGGTAGGTACTTGTGTGCTGAAGGATACATGTACAGAGTAAACAAGAGGATACAATTCTTGTTGGAGGAGCAAAACATTAATGAACTGAACATGTTACAATACATGGTACAGTGCTAGGCAGAGACTTCCCCCAAAGAAAAAGAAATATCAAGACCTCCAAAGAGAACTGTCCACCCTGAAACACAGACTTGTGGTTGACAACATTGATATGTTGTATTACTTAGATAGGGTCTCTCATGAAATGACACTTGCTTAAGATAATGTAATAAGTGTAAAATGAATTGTGACTTTATAGTGATATTGATAAAGTAATTACTTAACTATGTCAGAACCTAATATGTATTTGTAATTAAATCTTTGAAGGGCATTTCATCAGATGAAGGAGCAAGCATACGCTCCGAAACGTCGTGTTAGTCACAATAAAGAAGTTGACGTCCATAAATCTTGCCTTTCTTATATTTGTAATTGGTAATGTTTGGTGCAATATTTGATATATTGATATTTCCTACGATATGTGTTTTATCTTGTGACTAATAATGGAGACACCAAATAAATCATGTCATGAAATGTCAAATATCAGTTTAGACTTATTTCATTTCTTTACCACTTCAACTTTTCTTATCAACCGTGTGCCTGTATAAACATAGAATTGCCTTTGTTCGACTTGAAGGTAATCCCCCACCCCCACTCCTAACCCCACCCCACAAGCTCTCTCCTATGGGAACTAACCGCCACCATTATGTCGATCTTACGCGAACCAAAATATCGTATTAGATCTTCATGATGGTGGAACATTTTGTATATTTTTCCCCTTCTTGACGCTCTTTTCCGATTTCAAAAGCTCTGATTGGATCTGTTACGCATTCTCACGATTGGATATCCGACCAGTTATGCTTCAATGAAGATCTGTTGCGATTATTTTACGATCTGTGGCGACTTTTTACGACCGTAAAAAGATCACATTATGAAAATTTCCAATATATAGTGGCGATAACTGGTTTCGAACCCGCAACCTTTCGCTCTTATCCACTAGGCTACGAAGGATCGCTGTCAAGAATGAGATTATTTGTCAGTATGAACCATGTGTTCCTCACAAAACGGGTACTGCGGGCAGCGCACGTGCAGGACACGGGTAGCGCGTGCATTGCGCGTGCAAGGCAGGTGTTGGCTGCCAGTCGCATCCCAGGTGACACCGGTTGTTCCATCATTTGCGGGCTGTTCCATCAATGTTGTACATTGATCAATGCTCAGTACATGTACACAAAACATTTACACAAAATGAAAATAATGTTTTACATTGATGACGGTTCATAAGGTGGATAAAACACTCCTCCTCGGTTTTGGTAGCAAATTTCGGTCCGAGGGATTTTCCCGACTCCGTGGATTTACATTTGCTACCAAAATCTCTGAGTTGTGTTTTATCCTTTACTTTAAACAGGGGCAATCTGTGACGTCTCAGTTAACGACATGCTGCCTGAACCTCGACATAAAATATAGAAATACGACTTTTTAAAATACCATTTTCTTATGAAACAAGGAATTGGAATTTAGTGTAACCATAGTTGTTTGTAGTGTCTGATTTCACTTTCACAAGAGAAAAATTCAAATCGGATGAAAAGTAGGTCATTGTCCGAATTGATTGATGAGACTAATGTTTCGGTTTGGTAATGATACAACTTACACTAGGTCGCACTTAGGGTGTGTGTGTGTGAAATATGATTCACGTTGGCAATCTATACAATGTCTAGATATTACAGTCTTGCTATATATTCACTATAAGTATTAAGCAGTTCGTGCGCTTCTTAATAAGTTTCAAAATGCATCAAAATATTATAATAAACTAATTATGATTATAAAACAAAATATAAAGACGTACACTGACTTTGTTATTTTTCAGTCCTAACATTTTACCACTGGCAGATGGTTAAACTTCAAATGTTTTCATTTCCTATCATCATAATGAAGATGGAAATATTATCAAGTAAAAAAGATTTCATGTTTGTTCATCAATCTATACTTATACCATCAATTGGGCATGCGGGCGGCGCAGCAGATACAGTTCTATGTAACGAGTTTCAAAAACACGAGACCCGTGAAGATCCGGGGTAGAATAGGTCTTCAGCAACCCATGTGCTTGCCATAACAAGGCGACTATCTTGTCGTAAGAGGCGACTAACGGGATCGGGTGGTCAGTTTCGCTGACTTGGTTGACAAATGTCATCGGTTCCCAATTGCGCAGATCGATGCTCATGCTGTTGATCACTGGATTGTCTGGTCCAGACTCGATTATTTACAGACCGCCGCCCTATAGCTGGAATATTGCTGAGTGCGGCGTAAATCTAAACTCACTCACTCACTCACTCAAAAACACGAGAATGGGAGAACGCGAGATTGCGACATTTGACAAATCTCGCTATCTCGCGTTCTCGCGTTCTCGTGCTTTTGTGCCAATTGCCCATACAGTTCTATGTAACGATTTTCAAAAACACGAGAACGCGAGAACGCGAGATTGCGACATTTGACAAATCTCGCGATCTCGCGTTCTCGCGTTCTCGTGCTTTTGTGCCAATTACCCATACAGTTCTAAGTAACGATTTTCAAAAACGCGAGAACGCGAGATTGCGACACTTAACAAATCTCGCGCTCTCGCGTTCTCGCGTTCTCGCGTTCTCGTGCTTTTGTTTCAATTGCCCATACAGTTCTATGTAACGATTTTTAAAAACGCGAGGACGCGAGATTGCGACATTTGACAAATGTGGCGATCTCGCGATCTCGCAATCTCGCGATCTCGCGTTTTTCTGCCAAATACCTATACAGTCATCTTGAACCGGGATCCTGGGTAGCTCAGTCGTCTGAGGCGTCGCAATGGAGTTGCGTCCCTTGAGAAACCTATGTTGGTTGGTTTCATCCTATATCGAGCTGACAAGCCGTGATATAACTGAAAGGAAAATACTGTTGAAAGTCGTGTTAAGCCAAACTCACTCACTTATTCAGAGCAATGCACTTACCCCGGGCTGTGAATGGGGGGTTATTTCTAATCTTAGCATGCCGAGCTTGTGAAGGTAAGGCCGCAATAAATTTAAATACAGAGTTTGATTATTTTGTAAAAAAAAATGGGAGGCGAGAAGAATAATAATTTACATTTTTTTTTACTTTTTAAGGCACCTGTGTACAATTTCTGTTGAAGGATTCGATTCACATGCATCAAGCATGTTGAGTAGTGCTACGTTTGTGGAGTATTTCATCAAGTAAAGAAATTAGGAATATAACAGGAATGAATTATTATTATTAACATCATAAGATATTTTATATTTATATATCGCACATATCCACGCAACTCCTCCTTGTTCAAGGCGCTGGTATATTTTTTCCTCGTTTATTTGGATGTCAATCTCAACGGCACATAGTATGATCAATCTCAACTCCCTTGGGAGTATACAACGCTTGCTGCCTCTAGGCGCACCGAGTTTATTGTGACTTTCCCATCCTAACGAGATACCCATTCACAGCTGGGTGGACTGGAACACATAGTCACAGTACTTTGTCCAATTTGACTGCACGTTGATGTACCCGCAACTAAGTGTTTGCACGTATTCATGTGACCACCATCTGGTCATATACCAACTGATTCGTGGGTTCTTTTAAGTGCACAGGGTTGTCTACTGTGCACTTCGGGTTGTGACAACACAGAAAGAGTCTGCACAGAAAGTTGAGTGCAAGGTTTTTTACACCCGGTCACAGATGGGCTCGATCCCGACACCTCAACCTCGCTGGATCACTAGCCGGCGCTTTAACCAGCTCGCCCACCGCGCGAGTGGTTGTATATTGTGTACATAAATGAATAACAAATCATCATTATCTTATATCAGGATATTATGTATTTAAGTTGCAATTAGTTGTCAGTTCAGCTGCCTCTTTACTTTGTGTTTCAGTGAGTGAGTTTAGATTTACGCCGCACTCAGCAATAGTCCAGCTATATGGCGGCGACCTGTAAATAATCGAGTCTGGACCAGACAATCCAGTGATCTGCGCGATTGGGAACCGATGACATGTGTCAACCAGGTCAGCGAGCCTGATCACCCGATCCCGTTAGTCGCCTCTTACGACAAGCATGGGTTACTGAAGATATATTCTAACCCAGATCTTCACGGGTCTCTTTGTGTTTCATGTACAGTTCTGTGTCACAGTTTGGTCAGAATCAAAGGTTAGTTGTTATACATTTTAATTGTTACATATAGTGAATTAAATCCTAACATTAATCATTACACAAAATAGGTATAAATATGCCCATGATAAACAAAATAAAAGTCAATACACAGTATACCATTTAACTTGTATGAATGTGCTTATGGTTTGTTTTCTATATGTCCAGTCAATATGCTGGCTGGTAGTTGTTGTTTGGTAACTATATTCTGTATCATGTAAGATTGATATATCTCATCTATCATGTATATTGTATGTACTTGACAAAGATTACATTTGATCAGTGTGTGGTACCTATATAGGGTTATTGCATGCGATGACTGTTCGGCTGCTGGATGTGCAAACCCATTCTCGTGTCACCCACAGGATAGGTTATTTGTACAGTATCTATTGTCTATTTCATTATTATACCATGTATTATTATAAGTCTTTATGTCAACACTCATTTTGTATATCACTGTAAACACGTGATCACGTAAGTCATTTGTGTGATATTGCATCGCGTAATACCGGTATATGACTCTTGATAGGCACATTTATGCACTATATTTATTATGATGACATGTTCATCAGATGTGATTTTATGTTGTATATATTGTGTATATTATTGTTATTACAGGGTGTCTTCTTCCACCACGATATGGAAATAAACAGATATCTCACTCATAACCCGTAGTCTCCACTTTATCATGGCTGCCACAGGAACACAAATATTATTGGTACAAATGCATTTCTATTTCTTGGAACTTGGAGACGAAAGAATAATGTAAGACAGGGTGTTTTGTAGTCAGGCGGGAGCGGAAGAAAATCTATTAATTAATATGTTATGGCCTAAACTTGCGAATATGGTGTCGAGTAAAACATCAGACATGCTCATTTTAGCCGACTGCTAGAAATTGGTCGGTTAGAATTTTGTTTGAATGAATATGCTAGCCGAATATGCTAGCCGCTAGCCGTGATGTCGCATCATGGAGAAACTCACTGACGTTAATATATTTTCCAGCGTCCGGACACTTTCATGTTTTCACTTTTATTGGACATTCATATTCACAATTTCGTTTGTTAAATTATATGTAACACGTTGAGGATTTTTAAGTACATAAGAAATCGGAACAACGGCAGCGGACTTATATACACTACCCTTCACATCGCGTATGTAAATTACATAGCATTTTCAAGCTATGTCATAATTTTGCTTAATGCTACTTGGGAAATCAAAAGCACGAAAGAAGCATGACCACAGCACTACTAAGATGCGCATGCGCCTTGACCTTATGATATTACGCATGCGCAACAACAGCGTCTAAAACGCGAGATCGCGAGATCGCGAGAACGCGAGAAAATGAAATGTCGCATTCTCGCGTTCTCGCGATTTCGTGTTTTTGTGGCCTTATTTGACAAGTCGAGATTGCGAGATTGCGAGATTTGACAGCATGTACAAATGTCGCATTCTCGCGATCTCGACTTTTGACAAAATGTGCTATGTATCAAAACACGAGAATGCGAGATCGCGAGAACGCGAGATTTTGGCCAAATCTCGCGATCTCGCATTCTCGCACTTTTAGCATTTTTAGCTTGTTTCCAAAGGTCGAGATCGCGAGAATGCGAGATCGCGAGAATGTCCCTTACAGTATTCCATAGCTTGGCCATATTTTGACGAGCTTCATATATTTCGGACAAGTGAACACCATAAAAAGTGTTCCAATATATTATGATTAGATGTATATTTGATGTATCTGTAAAACAATATGTGATTTACACACGAGTGTGCGATTGATATCTGTCTGTTAATTCTTTCACAGACACACGCAGGCACACACACACACGTTGTGTGTGTGGGGGTGGATGGGTGTGTGTGTGTGTGGGGGGGGTGTACTCGGCGTGAATAATGAAGGGTCAATCTATCGGTAGCACTACTACTTTAAAGTTGCAAAATTTTCGTTGAAACATACACAACTATATATATATGTGTTTCACGAACTTTCTTAACAATTTGGAAAAAAACAACAGGCTTTTGAAATGTCATTATTACGTTCTTTCACGTCCGATACATTCTGTTACAGATCATGGCACATTTATGTTTAAATTGTCAATATTGAAATCCACCTGCCACTTAATGTCAATGATTTTCACGTGCAAGTCGTTCTATCCATGGAAAGTGGAGGACAATACACATGCATTGATGCTTTTTCACTGCCGATCACTGTTCGCAGCTTGAAATGAGACGTTTTTTGACACTTGCTGAAAGGGGTAAGGCTATATGCCTTTTGGAATTGGTCAAACTCAGAGCTTACATGTAATACTTAAATGAATAGTGGACTTACTGTATGTCAGTAAATGTAAAAACTGTTTTCTACTTTGGGGAATATTGGTTTGGACTAGCAGAAGCACAACTGCTGCATTTTGCTATCATTGCACGTTTCTCTTCAGAATAGATTTAAACTGTGCAGAGCGAATGTGGCTCGTTTAAGGAAGGAGGGGCTATCTCGAATTTTCGAGTTTTGAAAATAGCTTTGAAAGAATGTACCTGACGTGAACTTCCACCCTTGACGGTATTTGTAGACTTTTTTCAACTGTAAGGACATCAAAACCTCATATGATCAGGTACTAGCAACATAACGTGTCGACTTACACTGGCAACAGTGTTCTGTGTATAGTGTCGGTGATAGAGTTTATACAGGGGTACCCTAATGGCTAAAGCGTTCGCTCGTCAGGCCGAAGACACGGGTTCGATTCCCACATGGGTAGAATGTGGTAAGCCCACTTTTGGTGACCCCTGTCGTGATATTGCTGGAATATTGCTACATCAACTCACTCATCATCACAGTCATGCATCCCCAGTAGATGTGGTCGAGTTTAATGTTGTATTCATGAAGCCTGTGAGTCAGTTGGTGCACACCCGTGTTTCGTCTCCAGGATCAATTACTTATGTAGGCTGGTTATATGTGTCCAGGGCCTTCCAAGGCCACTTATAAGGTCCCATGTATTGTTCAACATATATTTCAGTTTTCCGGTAGCTAAGTTCATTTTTCTACAGTCTGAAGCATTATTACATTTTTTAATATGTTGATGACAATTTATTCATTTTGATGTCAGAGAGAGTACAAAAGACACGATAACGGGGGACACGTGACATTGTATCAATGTGTACCCGGTCGTAGGCTTATCGATATCACGGCGGGGCAAACCAGAAATGGTCTTCGCACATGTGGGAGATCGAACCCGGGTCTTTAACTACTAGGCTACCCATAGCCCCGCAGATAAGTGCAGTTTCTTCACTGAATTGTGCACTTTGTGTTACAAGCATGAAATTTGGCATGATTGTATACGTAGCTTATACCCTTCTTATTAAATAAAGATCGAGAGGCATCGCAGATGTTTTATATTTTTTCTTAATTTTAGGGGGGAAAGTGGAAAATTTTTATTTTTTTAACTATTTTCATCATAACTTCTTTTAAAATTCTCCAATTCTCATAAGTCAGATATCAAATTGTAGCAAATTCATAGCTGATCATTTTCCATCTATACATGCGGTCTACGGAAGTCAATTTATACCATGACTACCCGAAAATGGGAAAAATTGGTTGTGTTGGCCATAGCTGCAACAAGCATTCTCGAGGTTGGGTAGTATGGTTGGGGTTTGGTACCGGAAAACACGTCTGCTATATTGTAATTCATGAACTTGCATCAGGTCTGGGTCCTGAGAAAAGTAAATCCCTTCCAAGGTTTCACAGCTTCACAGCCTGTGACAGTGTGTCATCCTTTGATAGAATTGAAAAGAAGACCTCGTGGAATGCATGGAACGCTTTCCCTGAACTTACAGGCATCTTTATTTCCCTCGCCTGTCGACCACTTGAAATCACTAATGCACAGATTCATCAGCTTGAGAGATTTGTTGTGCTGCTGTATGACAGAGCAAGCAACCTCATAAAAGTGAATGAAGTAAGAAATCATTTGTTCGACACGAAGGGGAGAACACTGGACAATATTCCCCCAACAGAATCAGCTTTGATCCAACATATAAAGGGAGCTGTAAATCTGGCGAGTTGTGTTTGGGAGCAATCCCTGATGAAATCGCAGGAGTTACCAAGGCCTCTGGATAGGGGCTGGCAATAACTCTCTAGGGGAGAGCTTGGACCTATATGGACAACTCTTCTGGTGGCATGAAAGAGCTGTCATACTGGTCCAAGTGCGTAAAAGCATTTCTCACGTGCACTGCACTTTTCTGATTCAGTCAAACTAGACTACAATAACACTCAAGACGTGATTGCGTAACCTTCCACTGATTGATGAGATAGCTACTTTTACATTGATGTTGAAATGAAACATGTTTGCGTTGATTTTGATATGTTTTGTTATAAGTGATCTATAACCAACCAAGCTCATACATTATACATGTAAGTAAATCTAATGATATATTCCTTCAAATAAACTTCCATCTGTTCTCACAATATTCTAGATACATAATTTATGAGGAATTAAAATTGAGTTAAAATAACATTTTTATGGAAAATTCTTTTTTTTCCCCCTACTTCCCCACCCCCCGACCCCCAAAAATGTAAAATGGCCAAATTCTGCGAGGCTTCTCGTATTGAATTTGCAAAGAAATGATAAAAACATGTTAGATCATGGGAATATCTCATACTTATTTTACTGTTGTAGTCTATTTTCGGGTAGTCATGGTATAAACTGACTTCCGAAGACCTAACTGTTAAAGATAAAAAGGCATGCATAAATGGAAAATGATCAGCTATGAATTTCCTACAATTCGGTATATGACCTATGAGAATTGGAGAATTTTAAAAGATGTTATGATGAAAATAGTAAACAAAATAATATTTTTTCACTTTTCCCCAAAACATTAAGAAAAATATAAAACATCTGCGAGGCCTCTCGATCTTTATTTAATAAGAAGGGTATAAGTTACAATCATGCCAAATTTCATGCTTGTAACACAAAGTGCACAATTTGATCAATTATCCGCTGGGCTACCAACCACCCGGGAGTACTAAAGAGAGTTAGCGAGTCAAAGAGAGAGAGACAGACACACACACACACACACACACACACACACACACACACACACACACACACACACACACACACACACACACACACACACACACACACACACACACACACACACACACACACACACACACACACACACACACACACACTCACTCACTCACTCACTCACTCACTCACTCACTGGAGGAATTTAGGAATGAAGGAGGGTATATCAGATCACTAATGACCGACCCCGACATCAACAAACACAGATCATATGCAGACCTTTTATTTAGCGCTAGTCTTGCAAATCTTCAGACTAGCCTGAAGTGAACTGACTGCATCATTTGAACCAATCTGGAAGATGTTACCAGGTTTTGAAGCAAGGCTGTAGACAGTGGAATTGACCTCAACATCAGAGAGAGCGACAACAAATACCTCAGCTTTAGCATGCAGTCGACCAATGTTTGCATCGATCACCTCCCTATCCTTCTCTGTAGCAAACCCATCTGTGAACATGATGACCACGTTCTGAGCATTCGGTCGGTCGCCTTCTGACCTTGTGAAAACTGAATTAACAGCCACTTTGATAGCCTCGCCAAAGTCCGTAGTAGAACCGCTTTCGTATGCCTCGTTCTTGATAGCTGCCAATACGCTTGACTTACTGTTGCTGTATTCACTCAAGCTGAATACCACTCTGGCGTTTGTAGAAAACACCATATATGATGCTTGTCGTAAGAGGCGTCTAACGGGATCGGGTGGTCAGGCTCGCTGACTTGGTTGACACATGTCATCGTATCCCAGTTGCGAAGATCGATGTTCATGCTGTTGATTACTGGATTGTCTGGTCCAAACTCGATTATTTACTGACCTCCGCCATATAGCAGGAAAATTGCTGAATGCGGCATAAAACTAAACTCACTCACTCACTCACCTGTACATGTACACAAGGCTTGAAGTTGTGGCTGACACGAGTACGTTAAGCAACAACCAACCAAACCAACCAGCCTTCAGTCAAACTGAAGCGCAATCCATAAAACATCTCTGACTATATCATGAATATGTATTTGTGTCAGCGGTATTAAAGCCGTTGTTTGTAAACAATGGAGTCTGGACCAGTGAATCCAGTGATTATCACCATGTGATCCGGCTGAGCATGTGTTTATATGTTCCCCAGTTACTGTAGTTGACAGTAGAATCAGGACGAAACCGACGTACAATGTATAGCTCCATCAGGATGGTGTTGAAGCTGTTGAAGCTGTTTCTACAGTTGACTCCTGTGTGGTTTCCACACTTGAGGTCGATGTGGTTGCACATCCACAGTTAAGTCAAAAGGAGATTATTACAGCTGAAGCTGTAGAGGAAACTCTTGTTGAAGTTGTTTTTGAGCTAAATCAAGATGATGCCGGTTACCATTTCTTGCTACCCTTTCATTGTTCGGGGGTTTGTTTTGGTGTTTTTTTGTGTGTTGTAGTTTATTATTTTTTTTATTTTTTTTATTGGGTGTATATATTTTAAGCGCCTTTTAGAGTATATTTATGACATCTCACATTGATTAAAACAAATACAATAAATTCTCAAAACTTCTTTTCAGTTTTCAACCCTGAAATATCATCATTATTCGTAGATCTTACAAACTGTTTATTTCAGCGCAGAATGTTAACTGCATCGTGTTTACATGTTGACCAGAGTGATGCAGGAGTTGCGTCCCTTGTCGTCATGGGTTCAAATAAGGAATCCTGGACCGTTGGTGTGCTTGTGGGTTTCACCATATGGGTCACAAACTACTGCTCGAAGGCGGTGCCTGTCAGTGCCAGGACCACCACATTAACTTCTCGTGTCTCTCTGTCTCACTGTAAATTACAGGGGCGGATACAGCTTTTTGAGAAAGGGAGGGTGCACACTATTGAGAAAAGGAGGGGTGCACACTTCATTTTCACCCGAGTTTCAATGGTCATTTAACAAACTTTCAGCACAAAAGGCTGGGTGCGCACCACCATTATATTAATACCTAATTATTACTGTTTAATTAACTTGGTTATATCTTGGTTAACAAGGGCCCACCTGAATCGTGCAGTGTTTAAAAATCGAAAGTACGAAATAAGTCGACTATAAAGTTTGCAATGGTATTTTATGACACTTCATTCATATTGAAAAGGAGACGATTAATTTGGTTCTCATAAATCACATCGGTGAAACAGAGAAATGTAGATAAAGATTAAGATGCTATTACTAGACCATACACACAGTCACATAATTTGCCATTTTAGCCAGTATGGGCTTGAGATCATTTGACGTATATTGGAAGGATATGCTTAGAATTGAACAGAAAGCAACATGATTGTTTGTTTATTGCCTGACGCCGCACTCGGCAATATGGCGGCGGTCTGTAAATAATCGAGGCTTGACCAGACAATCCTGTGATCAGCAGCATGAGCAGCGATCTACGCATGTGTCAGCCAAGTCAGGACGCCTAACCACCCGATCCCGTTTGTCGCCTCATCCGACGAACATGGGTTGCTGACCAGTTCTAATTTGTATTTAAAAAGTGCTAAGGTGACCGTAAATGACATATAATAAACAAACGCCGCTTTTATGATTAGGCCCAGATGGCTTATAACATGAACTCAGTGAAAGAAGTAATAGAAGTCATAGTACATGTAACAATGACAAGGTGTGCTTGAGGTTTTCTTTCGTGTTCCGTATGTTGTTTCTTATGTTCTCTTTAGAGCAATTTATTGCTCACAAGCTAACGAGTTTCAAGAACACATTAGGTCGGCCAAAATCTGTGTTCACATTTCCATCTTACAAGCATCAGGCTGGGGTAAGGTGTTACCTGACTTATCGGATGGCATCCTCTTTTCAGGCACATTCATAATTACCAGGTGTGTCACATAAAAACATTCACGTGTTAATTGTTTGGGGGTAATGGATTGCTACATGACGAAGTCCATTTTTAAAATTGTTCACATTCATATCTTTACAATATCATATTCACCATCATTGCATGCATTCCTATTTACATTTGTTTGTCTGTTTGTTTGTTTGTCTATTTGTTTGTTTTTTTTGTTTAACGCCGTACTGAACAACTTTCCACATATATGACCGCTCTTTGTAAATACCTTTTAAAGTGACATTTAGACTCGTACGTAGAAAAAACGTCCTGCTACTAGATACTATTGTCCTGCTGAAGCTGCAAAGCCATATTGTTTTTCAGTTAAATCGAATATATATTTTTATAAATTAAATACTTGGAGAAATGGACATTTCTTGGAAGACAACTTTGCTCACGTTTCCAACAGTCGGGACCGTCAGAAAAAATGTAAAAAATATCAATTCTGCTTCAGACTGTTAAAAAAGTGAGTAAATTTGTCTGCCACAAAATTACATTCTTACAAGTAGGTTTAATATTTTTCTAACTCAGTCCACCCTAACTTTATACAAAAATGCATTTACCCTAAGCTATGAAGTGCAATGTTAACGTCAATATTGTGATACATGAGGTACAAATGAACGAAGTCATTAATTTACCAAAATCCACTTTTTCGGATATGAGATCATTAAAAGATTATTGGTGTGATTCATTGTGGGAAATATGACATATGACACAAATAAAGCCTGGCACGACCGTCGCACAAACACGGGAGCTGACACTCGCGAAAACCGGTGAATTTATGTTGTGCTAAGAAGTCTTGAGAGGTTCATTTCAAGGACGCTAGAAGGCATCTCACAATAATAATTTACAAAATTCTCTATAGCGCCCTATATGATTTTAAGGCGCTTCACAGAAGGAGTCACAAAAGCTACTGACTGTAGGCTGATTTAAAGAGATGGGTTTTACGCCCTTCTTAAAAATGTCATAAGATGTTGAGGGTAGATTGTAGATCGTTCAACATTGTTGCTGCAATCTTGCTGAAGCATCTGTCACCATACATTACTGTTCCTGTTTTGGGCTCAGTAATCACAGATATAGAGATCGCCCTGCATCATAAGGAACACTGCTCCTTGAGATATGTTGGAGCAGTGTAATGCAGGGCCTTGCACACGTACATCAACATCTTGAACTGACACCAGAGGTGAAACGGCAACCAAAGCAAGATATTCAGGATCGGTGTGATATGGTCGCATTTCTGTTTTCGAGAAATGAATCGCACTGCACTGTTCTGTGCTCTCTGTAGACGATCTGTGAGAGACTGTGGTAGTACACAGTGATCTTCACCGAACCCACTTCTCTGACGGATGACATTCGCGAGGCTTCTCCTTATATTGCTGATCAGACGCCTGAACACTGGGATCCTCTGCCTTTCTTGGTACAGTTCATTCAAGTCATAAGCGGTCAATTTCCAGCTCCAACTTAGCGGTTGTACATTAAATGTATTATATTCAATGAGATGAGGCGTTCCAGAAGTTGTAAAGTTCATTCCCTGTGAAAGTTTATGTTTCCTTTGTTATTTATTATCTTTTTCGGAATCGAGCATTCGCGTAAGAATACTTAGCGGTACACTAAGGTGAAGGTCGTTCATGACGGCGGCATATGGTTGTGACTAGTCGCTAAAACAGTGCAAACAAAACTCATGCTTAAAATAAGATCTTTCTGTCTAAAAAGAACAACAAAATCGGGCAGGGTTTAACCAAATGTTTAACGTGTTAGAATGTGTAAGTAGTTCTTGGATTGACGTAATTTGCATAGTTATCAGATTTGGATACCAAGTTTATCAGATTGCTTTATTGCACCGATAACACCCTCCATTAGATAATAATTGTTTTTATCAACTTCCAGTGACAGGTCAGTACGCTCATAAAATGACATAGTATTCATTTTCTCTTCGCATTGTACAGTATAAAAATATATTCACATGAGAGTAAAATGTTGTTTCGAAAACACTGTTCACATAATTTTCAACACCTGTTTGCCCCTTGGCGCTAAACAGGACGTCGGCAGATACTTGAGAGTGTTTTCTCCAACGCTGACAATTTGAATTTTGTTGGCATTTTCAATATCTTGACCGTATCTTATTATGTATTCAACACTTAACAGTAGACCATTCATATGTAAGTGTATCCCAGGTTAATATTTGAACATTTTGATGCATGCTGGTATCTCATCCTGTATCGTTTGTATACTGAATTCGATAAAGGAAGCAATCGTCCGATGCCCAGAGGCTGGAAGATCGAAAGTGACATGTGACTTCAGCATAAAATTCTCTTTTTGTTGACGACGCCAGCAGTCTTACCGTTATGATGACCCTAATTCCATGTTTAACATGCTGTCAGTGGTTGGTGGAGTTGAGGTCTCTGTGTTACGGGTCATAATGGTGACGAGGACAGTGGCGTTAGTATAGCACAGAAATCCCATCCTCGTTGGTAGATCAGCCTGTATTAGAAAAGGCAGCCCAACCAACATCTCCACCGAATAGATTTTAATTTTCTTTGACAATCAATTTTAAAACATTCCATTTTCACAACAATGACTAAAAAATAAAAATATAAAATCAAAGCTGTTTCTGCAAAGAATTTAATGAATTTTGCGTATCTTCAGGGCAAATATTATCATCTGTAACGTGACGTCACATGTCACGCCATCTGTACAATGGACAGTTCCAGGGAATGACTGTAATTTAC
Organism: Haliotis rubra; assembly: GCF_003918875.1. Taxonomy (NCBI): domain Eukaryota; kingdom Metazoa; phylum Mollusca; class Gastropoda; order Lepetellida; family Haliotidae; genus Haliotis; species Haliotis rubra. Next base: position 34,061 of record NW_025765010.1, on the reverse strand, counting down.
AATCAACCATTCAGTATCACATCCCACACCTAATTATTCTGTGAGAACAGCCAGTACCAAAAGAAACTCCTTGGGTTGAAGTAATAGGGTGTTCGATACATCCAGGGGTTGTACGGTTGGTATAAAGGCTGTGTTTGAGGAGCTGCAGTTTGTGTTGTGGCTGAAAATATACAGCAAATTATCATTAATGTTGTTCACAAGAGATCCCATTGCACAAAGCAATATTCGTGCTTGAGTTTGTTTGTTGTTTAACGCCATACTCAGCAATATTCTAGCTATATGGTGATGGTCTGTTAATATTCGAGTCTGGATCAGACAATCAGGTGATCACGATCACGCTACACGCAACTGGGATACGATGGCATGTGTCAAACAAGACAAGAGCCTGACCGCCCAATCCCGTTTGTCGCCTCTTACTACAAGCACGGTTTGCTAACCCGGATCTTCACGGTTTTAGTGCTAAATAATATACATTAGCTGATGATAGTTGTAGCGTTAAAATAGTGAGTGAGTGCGTGAGTTAAGTTTTACGCCGCTTTTAGCAACATCACGACGGGGACACTAGACATGGACTTCAGACATTGTACCCATGTGGGGAGCGCTAAAGAACTTTCATAACGGGGCCCAGATTGATTATGACATGAAATCAGTGAATTGGGTGGTCAAACTTGCTCGATAACGTTCCGTGCCCCGAAGATATGGAACTTTGGTCATGATATCGATCACCGGTTTATCTGGTTCAGAGTCAGCTATCTAGAGTCAAATGTCAGATAGCCGGGATATAGTCGATCCAACGTGCAGGATCAAACTAGCCATATCGACGCTCTAACACTATCAAAATGTCGTCATCAATAACACATGTGACGTCACAACCTTTATGACCGATAACTCTTTATACAACAGTTATATCAAAAACTGGATTTGTATGTAGTATGTCACTGTCAGGCAAAATTGCATTCGTGCTTGGTGTTTTATTATATCTAAACAGTCTTTCTTGTTGTAATTATACATTAAGTATTGGCGTGGTGGGCGAACTGTCTAAAGCGCCAGGCTAGGGATCCAGCGAGCTTGAGGTGTCGGGAATCGAGCCCACCTGTGACCAGATGTAAAAACCTTGGAGTCAACTTTGTGTGCAGACTCTTTCAGTGTTGTCACAACCCCTAGTGTACTGTACACAACCATGTGCACTTAAAAGAACCCACGAATCCGTTAGTATATGACCAGATGGTGTCCACTTGAATACGTGCAAACACCTAGTTGCGGGTACAGCTGTGAATGGGTACCTCGTAAGGATGGGAAAGCCACACTAACTCGGTGCGCCTAGTGTCTGCAAGAGTTGTATATTCCCCGGGGAGTTGAGATTGATAATACGCTGTGCCGTTGAAATTGACATCCAGTGATCGAGGGAACAGCAAAGCGCCTTTGAGCAGCAGAGCTTGATATCGGCGCTATACAAATGTTAGTATGTATGTATGTGATACATTCATGGGTTAACCGAGAAGCGAATCGAGAGTCTGGAAAGGGTCATATTCTACTGACCTGTTTGCGCATTCAGTGTCACAATGACACACACGAGAAGAAGACACACAAGTTTCATGTTGACGTGGTATCCTGCAAACAGATAAAACATTTTATCATCACACCCAGCTAGGTCTGTATTCTCCCCAGGGAGATGAGTGAGTGAGTTTAGTTTTACGCCGCTATCAGCAATATTCCAGCTATATGGCGGCGGTCTGTAAATAATCTAGGCTCGACCAGATAATCAATCCAGTGATCAACAGCATTGATCTACGCAATTGGGATACGCTGACAAGTGTCAACCAAGTCAGCGAGCCTGACCACCCGATCCCGTTAGTCGCCTCTTACGACAAGCATGGGTTACTAAAGATCAATTCTAACCCCCAGCTGCTGAGAGATGAACATGAAAGTTCGAGTGCTCACTGATCGACCAGGGTGATAATAATCAGAGCATCCACTATAGCCGGCATTTGAGGTATTTAATTAACCATATTTTTATCTCAGTCATTAATGTGGAGCGATGGGGAAGTGAAGTGGCCAAGTCGCTAACACGTTGCCTCGTCAGGAATATTTTAGGGTTCAACTCCACATATGAGTGCAATGTACGAACCCAAATATCTAAATGATTACGCAAGACCATAGCGTAAAACAGATGTTACTTACACGTTCAAATTTACCTACATGGGCCATAATGAATATATGCGTAATTTTAGAGGATACATGCATTGCTGTGGGTCTTGTCAGCTCTTTGTACAGCTGGTATATTTTATTCGCATTTTTCATTCTGTATGGAGTCCTTTGGGCACGTCAGAAACCTCGATTTGATTGAGTATTTCTTTATTGGTCAACACCATACCCATTATGTAAATGGAATACTGTCAAACATAGTACCCCACTCACTATGTACTCCACCACTTACAATCTTAACAATATCTTGTCAAAATCATTAAAAGTGCAATGGCCTCAAAAGAATCTTAACGTAGTTGTTAATTTAATACTTGAAAAGTTTAAGTGAACTGAGCTTAAAACCCGCTTCAGCACTATTCCTGGAATATTAACTTTGGGCATCGAACCCAGTTCAACTTTATGAACGAACGCTGTACATAACCAGTTGGCTAATGCGGTTAGCGGCCCCGTGAAGATGCATGTTGCGCATTTTCTGCTTCACCTTCAGGGACGGTGGGCTTCTATTCGTTGAATTCAAGTTGGTTAAACCGTTGGTCTCAAGGCAGAAACATGGTTTTGATCAAACACGGCCCCGTCACTCACTCACTCACTCAACAGTATATTAAATAGATATTTATCAATATCTATCAGTATCAATGATTTAAGTATCAATTTCCAAAAAGCTTGCGCAAATCACAAATGTACGTATTTACGCATTTGTTTACGAAGGTGACGTTTCTTATGAGATGAATAAAGCTACACTTACCCTGTGTCCGACCAGCGTTGTTTACTGTTGATGAATGTTTCACATGCTTATATACAGGGGGAGATAGGCGTTGTTTGGGAATACACTTTTATAATTAGAAACTCTTTAGACAATGTCTCTAAACCAGTCTATTACAATAATTTATGCCGTTGTAGGAACGGCAGGTGACGATGGTCCATGTTTTCTTCAAGCGTACGAAATATCTGTTGCCAAGGGCCAGGTAAACATGTGATGTGTTGGTAAATAGGAGAAAAGTAAACATCACCTGTTCGGGCTTTGAAGTTTCAGGTAATAACATCCTTGTTGATTTCAAGGACAATGTATTCTGAGGGAGGGGCGATACAAGGAACATGTAGACTGGGTTTGTGTGTCACTCATTTATACAACAAATTGTAAAATGTAAGCTTTCGGCCGATAACTTTGTTAAAATTGGTTCAATGTATATATTCAATATTTTCAATCATAAATTTGTTGGGATTTGCAAATATGAGATGTCTTACATACCCATCTGCATGTGACTTCTTTGAGTGGCATTGTTTAGAAGTTGGAGAGTAATATACAGACAAACGTTATGGATAAACAACTTCTTTATTCAGTAGATGCGACGTTTTGATACCGATTCTCTTGTATCGTTGTGAAGGAAGTATGATACCTGCTTGACAACGATTCAAGAATCTGTATCGAAACGTCGCATCTACCGAATACAGAAGTTGTTTATCCATAAAGTTTGTCTGTAAACATCTGCATGTGTGTATTATTGGATTTTAAATTAATAAATAAAAAACGATTTAAGATATTCTTTGAGTGTTGACTAAGCGCTAGTAAGTATAATTTTGGGTCATAACAGCAGCACCTTACGTTGTTGATTTTAATTGAGATTAATTGACATTATATGAAATATATTAAGAGGCAGGTGCCTTTGGCTTCTCAGCTGAATTTATCCGATATTCAGCCACGTATTCATTTGTAACATATTAAATACCACATGTGTTCAACAAGCTGTTCTTCGTTAGATCTATGTCAGAAAACACTTGAAACATGTCTAGTCTAGCAGCGGCTTGTAAATTATACATGTCGGCCATATTGGATACATATGGCAGCCACATTGGATATCTGGAGAAAGCTCATATGATATATTAAATGTAACCAATACCTTCCCGTTGGTACAGACACGTGTAGATCCGAGATAGTTATGCAAGCTACCTGTGAGGCAGGTCACAAATAACTTCTGACATTTGTCTGATGCAATTCTCTACTTGGGGTGGGGTGTGTGTGTGTGTGGGGGAGCTGTGGGACCTAGTGGTTAAAGCTTTGGCCCGTAACGCCAATGACCCGAGTTCGATTCCCCACATGGATACAATGTGTAAGGCCCATTTCTGGTGTCCACCACCGTGTGATATTGCTGATAAATGTTATTAATAACACAAAAGCCAATAAATAATGCTGTCCAGTAAAGAAAGGACTGCCCGAACACATCATGGAACACATCACATGACAACAACAAAATTCATGCACAACACACACGAAAAGCACAAATAGCATGCGTAAAACATGCTGGTTAGGGGTATAAATGACCGTCGGCAAAACAACGTGCTTATTTTAGCTGTACCTCCGCAAGTAAAGTTTATTTTGCAATGCCAAGATTGTCACCAGAGGAACGAGAACGGGCGTTGGGCATGTTGCAGGTTGGCACATCAAGCAGGATTATTGCCAGACGATTTGGTTGCCATCATTCCACCATCATAAGACTTGCCAACCGGTACCAACAAACAGGAATCACCAGGGACCGCCAATGTCCTGGCAAGGCACGTGTTACCACCCCTCGCCAAGATCGAGACATTGTTCGGCGCCATATTCGGGATCGTACGTTCCCGGCTGCCAGGACCGCCAATGCTGTCCAAGGCCGACGTGGTTTGATCAGTGCTTCCACCGTCCGACGCCGTCTCCGTGCGGCAGGATTACGGTGTCGACGCCCTTATTGTTGGACCCATCCTGACTGATAGACATCGCCGTTAACGCCGACGATGGGCTGAACAGCATTGTTTGTGGTTGTTACGACGTTGGCATGGTGTTGTGTTCTCCGACGAGGCACGTTTTCACTTGCGAAATGCTGACGGGCGTCTACGGGTATGGCGTCGACGGGGAGAATGTTACCATCAGGACTGTGTTGTGCAAACATATCGGTGGGGTGGAGGAGGCATTATGGTGTGGGGGGATCAGTTATCATCACAAAACCGCTCTGGTAGTTTGTCGTGGCAGAGTGAATGCCCTTTACCACCGTGAAACCATTCTTCAGAACAACGTCGTTCCCTTCTTTAACAAACATCGAGATCTGCACACATTCCAGCAGGACAATGCTCGAGAACACACTGCACGTGTTGCAACACAGTTTCTGGCAAACAACAACATTCCTCTACTTCCATGGCCTGCATTGTCACCAGATTTGTCTCCCATTGAACACTTGTTGGATTACATCGGCCAACGCCTCTCACGTCGCCCACAGATCAACAACCTTGGGGAACTTGAGAATGCCTTGCAACAAGAGTGGAATGCATTGCCTCAAAACAATATTCAGAGACATCAGTTCAATGAGGAGACGTTGCACAGCTTGTGTTGCTGCTAACGGTGGTCATACACGTTACTGACTTTCCAATTTGACTCCATCTTTCTTTCATGGTCAGTTGTATAAAACTTCACTGTTTTGCTGGATTGGTTCTTGTTTCGTTTCTTTACCAATCATTGGACTACAAAAGTATGTAAGATTTACACCGATTGCTCATTTATGCTCTTGGAAATCCAAACTAATACAGGTGGTGCGTTTTCAATGATGTTCGGTATATTAGGCGATATTGCCTATGCATGTGGAAATTAAAGGTTTTGTTACTTTTATATATTAGGCGATATTGCTTATGCATGTGGAAATTAAAGGTTTTGTTACTTTTATATATTAGGCGATATTGCTTATGCATGTGGAAATTAAAGGTTTGTTACTTTTCTATATTTGGCGATATTGCTTATGCATGTGGAAATTAAAGGTTTTGTTACTTTTCTATATTAGGCGATATTGCTTATGCATGTGGAAATTAAAGGTTTTGTTACTTTTCTATATTAGGCGATATTGCTTGTGCATGTGGAAATTAAAGGTTTTGTTACTTTTCTATATTAGGCGATATTGCTTATGCATGTGGGGAAATTAAAGGTTTTGTTACTTTTATATATTAGGCGATATTGCTTATGCATGTGGAAATTAAAGGTTTTGTTACTTTTCTATATTTGGCGATATTGCTTATGCATGTGGAAATTAAAGGTTTTGTTACTTTTATTTAGAAACAAAACAGAAAAGACATCAATATTTTTAAGCAACTACACTGTATGGTGTTATAGCAATATGTTTCAATTTGAAAAGTGAATATCAAAAAAGAACAAAAACTAACAGGCTTTCCGGTTAGTAAAACAAAGAGCTAAAACTTATATATGTGTAAATGTAGTGTGCGTTTGGATAAATTCACACTTCATTTAGTAATTTATAAGCTACCAATTTTTATTCATCAACAGTAATCAGTGTGTCGAGATGAACTACGTGTTAAAGTATGTGAGCGTTTACGTAGGGAGTCGACCGAGTCGTATAGATGCCATTATATACCTGATGATTTTTGTTACACAGGATTTACACCGTTATAAACCGGATCGACAAAAGAAGTCGTGCTTGTACGTTGACGTACACATATGTACCATGATGGTGTCTTGTCGGAAATGGACAGAGAACATGAGGGAGGTGGCCCCATGGATGATTTATCTGGAAAGGAAATGATGACCTTTGACCACTCACTGTCAAAGGTCAGGTCAGACATGTGGCTTAAAACTGGGTCCTCTGAAGTGGGGAGCGTTGTTGCGGGGGATCTGAGGTACTGCTGCCATACTAAATCAGGTAAGGTCATTTTGAAACACAAACTTCATTTCATACATAGAATAGTATCGTATGTGTACACAATTTTTCATTCAGGCATAAAAAGTTGTACTCGATAAAAAGTTCAACTGTAACATGGCGAAACTAACCGTCCAAGAATATATAATTGTTATTTTGATAAATCAGCAATTATTATTTTATATTTCTTCAGTGTCAGTCTTTGCTATTTCAACGTTATTGAAAAGTTATTAGGATGAAAACAGGCGCCGAATCACAGCAAACCTATGGTCCAAAACGTTGCTAAGATGCCTGCATCAAACACATTATCATTGAATAACCAGTTCTTGTTTGTTTAAACTTCTTACAACCTCAAACATGTATGTATGCTTCTTTTGTATGTCAGGAGTAAAGTGCTAGCTATATTGCTAGCCCTCTCAAATGCCAAATGTAACTGGGTTTCTTCTCTTGTTGCATCAAACATTTGGGTATACAGTGAAACCTGCCAACAACGGCACCTGTCTAATCCGACACACTGTCAAAACTGGCATAAAATTTGGTCCCGACATTTTACAACGATTTGCAATTTCTTTTGCACGTATGATTCGGGCTAATGTGTTATAGTCGTGACTGTTTCTTTCAACGAACATAGTGTTTACTTTCTTCTGGTCAGCAATTTATGTCCCTTGTAGTAATATTAATCATTGATATTTCAGAACCTAGCGTTGTTCAATATCATGATGCTGAGGGAATGTGGAATTGTGCTGTTTCTTCTGATGACGAGTCACCAGGGTACGTCGAACACCTTTGTCACTGAAGTTTCTACTTCAGAAGTTGTGAGTGAGTGAGTGAGTGAGTGAGTGTCATTTAATGTTGCATTCAACCATATTCAATATGTGTCCCTCCAGCAAGTAGATAATCGAATTAGGACTAAATAACTTGAATTTATACATATCCACAGGTTCACGTTATGTTGGTATAATGATTCTGTTCAGTGTTGAGAACAACATCCTCCAACCCGGACATCATCATCCAGCCCGTTTTATGAACCTATGCATGTATGTCGATGTTGGCCACCGAAACCTCGTTCTCAGGGGCGGAACAAGGGTTTTGGAGAAGGGACGGGGAGTAAAGAGGGAGAGTGAGGGTGCATAAAATCATGAAGTCCAAAGATTAGGGGAGAATGCTCTGGGTCCGCATCTTGTTCTCAACGCATCATTCTGGCATCATTTGGGTGGCCAACATGGGCCGCACCTATGGGACTTGGATCATTGTTCATGTTGATCATCTTGTGAAGGTCGTTGTTGTATGTGTATGGTGCACTTGGCGTTTGGCAACAAACATTTTTTATGAAGATTGTGTGAATCTGTCTCCGTATTCTTTGTCGTTTAGTTCTATCATGTGAGATTCTGTCACAAATTTGCCACAGCTCCATCTACCAGTCACATATTACCGAGTCGCATACCATTAGGTAGTTGCCCGAAATGAAATGTCCGAACCCTAGACAATCGTAGGATTGACGATTGCATTTACAATATTTCTTCAGCGTTTCGATACCTTGCTTTATGTCTGTGCAGGTATATGTTAACTTCATAATGAGTTTGCTCGTGGAGAGTGCCAGTGGAATTAATCTAATTCAACATCATGCTGACTGCAACATTCCGCAAGTTTTCGCAGTGAACATGAAGAACCATATAAGTGATGAACATCTACAAGATAATAAAGATTTTCATTAATGAGTTAACGGATTCAACACCGGAGCAACATGTGACGACAAACGTACTTGGTCACTGCGTTGCTGATTTTGGTGAATAAACAGCATATGGTGGCTTTTAGATGTGGTGCCAATTATGGCCCTTTACACTTCCGAACAGTCTGTGCAATCTTGTAGGACGGGTTTTGTTTCTGTAACTAATAACGTTCCAGAATTCTTACTTTCTCTTGCAGTCATTTATTTCACCATTCTGTTTAGGTTCGACCCAGGTTCCCTCAGAAGTAAATCAAGCTGCTGCCCAACCGACCTACGCAAGCGTACAACAGCAAACCAACCCAGGCCCATCACAGTAACCCACTCCAGGCGAAACACTGCAAACCAATCTAAACGTTCCTCTGCAAATCAACCCTAGCGCACCACTGCAAAGTCAACAAACATCTATCATTCCAAATCTTCCACCACCATCTTTGAGCAGGACAAGGACGGGAGTCCGTCTTCAAGTCAATCCATATTTCAATCCGTTCTTCCAAGATTTTTCAAACAGGAATTTCTTACGTGGCCAAACTTCAAGGTACTGGAACTATGGCAGACCAACGCACAATTTAAACTACAGGAACTCTTATAGGAGGCCGTTTTCAAACCAAGCCTTACGTTTCTTTGCCATGAATGAATTGTTTGACTTTTTGTAACGTACTGAAAAATATGATCAATGTGCAGACTTCTTTTAAAATATAACACTATTTTTATCTTAACGGAAGTCTTAATCTCGTGTATAACATTTACATTTTGAATTATAAAATATATCTATATATCTAATTTTATGCATGTCCATACTGATTGAAATATATTGGAAAGTATCAAATGAAGTATTTGTGCAAAAACGAGCAAACAAAGTGTTGTTTATTTCTTCATACATGATTTGGGTTCGAACCCTTGACCCGCCTGATGTGTAAGGTTTATCAACACCGCACCTATGCTATTGGGTTTCACCAAAATGGTAAGACCTGCGTCACTGAGGACCTACCTTGAACCAAGCCAGCATACCGTGTTATTACTTAAATGTTGTTTATGTCGAGAATAAACTCACTCACTCGAAGACGATGTAATGAAAGATCATGAACGAAGACAGCAATCACCATTATTATCCTAGAGTGATGGGGTAACATAGTGGTTAAAACGTTTCGCTTGTCACCGGGTTTGATTCTACAAATGGGTCAAATGTTTTGGGGTGCATTTTAATATCAGCATAAAACTATACTCACTCGGAATCGAACCCGAGACTTCAGCGTGACGCTTTAACCACTAGGCTTCCCAATCACCTCTATTCAAAAGAACTAAAAATACATTTGTAGAACATTCCAAAAGGATATCCAATCATCACTTCATCCCAGATGCCCGCAATATACCACCAGATGTTTAAAACTACTCTAGTTTCGGTAAAATTGAAAGATTTCAAATTGTAAAGCCCTAAGAAACTCTATGGGCATTTTCGTGAGCAGGTGTTCAAATAAGAAAAGCACTTCTGGCCAATTTTGGTTTTTGAATAAATTGGTCAAATTTAAGACCAAATAAAATGAGCATTCGTCAAAGATAATACAGTGCACCCTGGCTATACTTCCCCTGGTCATAATGCTACCCTGGTTATAATGCTACCCTGGTTATAATGCTACCCTGGATATAATGCTACCCTGGATATAATGCTACCCTGGTTATAATGCCACCCTGGTTATAATGCCACCCTGGATATAATGCAACCCTGGATATAATGCCACCCTGGATATAATGCTAACCTGGATATAATGCAACCCTGGATATAATGCCACCCTGGATATAATGCTACCCTGGTTATAATGCCACCCTGGATATAATGCCACCCTGGATATAATGCCACCCTGGATATAATGCCACCCTGGTTATAATGCCACCCTGGATATAATGCTACCCTGGATTTAACGCCACCCTGGTTATAATGCCACCCTGATTATAATGCTAACCTGGATATAATGCCACCCTGGATATAATGCCACCCTGGATATAATGCTACCCTGGTTATAATGCCACCCTGGTTATAATGCCACCCTGGATATAATGCCACCCTGGATATAATGCCACCCTGGATATAATGCTACCCTGGTTATAATGCCACCCTGGATATAATGCTGCCCTGGTTATAATGCCACCCTGGATATCATGCTACCCTGGTTATAATGCCACCCTGGATATAATGCCACCCTGATTATAATGCTGCCACCCTGGATATATAATGCTGGTTACCCTGGTTAATAATGCCACCCTGAATATAATGCCACCCTGGTTATAATGCCACCCTGGTTATGCTATGCCACCCTGGATATAATGCCACCCTGGTTATAATGCCACCCTGGTTATAATGCCACCCTGGAATATAATGCCATTTCCCTGCTTTACCCTGGATATAATGCCACCCTGGTTATAATGCTGGTTATAATGCCACCCTGGATATAATGCCATGTTTTGCCAGAACCAGATTTCCTGCCTATATAATACCCTGGTTATAATGCCAACCTGGATATAATGCCATGTTTTTGCCAGAACGGATTTCCTGCCAATATAATACCCTGGTTATAATGCCACCCTGGATATAATGCCATGTTTTGCCAGAACGGATTTCCTGCCCATATAATACCCTGGTTATAATGCCAAACTGGATATAATGCCATGTTTTGCCAGAACAGGATTTCCTGCCTATATAATACCCTGGTTATAATGCCACCCTGGATATAATAATGCCATGTTTTGCCAACAAAAAGTCGTTTTCCCCTGGTTATAATGCCAATTACACTGACTGCATGTAGTATATATACCTTAATTGGTTAATTGACATGACCCAAATTAAACTCATCCATGCTTTATGGTAGTCGTATAATCCCAGATAAGATAACATTGTGACAATACACTTCTTGCCACCTACAACAAGAAGTCACCTGCAGCCCCTAGACGCTGGGATTATCCAGTCATTCAAGGCTCATTACAGGAGACATCAGCTCAATCACCTTGTTGACTGCATATGGCCGCTAACTGTCCTACCTGGATATAATGCCATATTTTCTCCTGGGCAAACGGTGGCATTATAACCAGGGTATACGGTGCATCCCAACTCATATACGTACGCATTGCTAAATGTATAAATGACCTTATACAATGAAACGTATAAGCATAAAAATTAAAGATGATGACAAAAAAACTCATATAGTATTTTCGGTACAGTTTCATGCCTTGAGAATTCCTGAAGAAATCCCAGAAAGCTTTAAGGGTGACGTTTGTGTCAGGTTTCACACTTTCAATTCACTCTGGAAATTTTCCCCGCTGTTAAAAATGTTATATAAAAAATTGCAGCTTTTCAGCCTTATGAAAATAAGCCTTATGAAATTACATAGTATATATATGAACGCTCTGCCATTTATTTTATCACCACCCCTAAGCAATCGCATGGATGCACAACGCAGTAGCCCCATACACGCAGGGGGTGTCATTCTTGATTTTGACAGTTTTCAAGAAGGTCAATAAATCACTGCAGACCATTAGTTTTGACAATCATCTATCATCACTTTTTCAGTGTTTGTTTCCTAGCCGGTTGTTTTGTTTAAAACATGAGTGAGTGAGTTTGCACGTTACGCAGACAGCAATATTCCACAAATACCGACAGGGGACACCTGAAATGCGCCTCACAATGGACCCATGGGGAACACACCTGGGTCTTCGGCGTGACGAGCGAACGCTTTAACCACTAGGCTACCCCACCGCCACCTATGAAAATCGTACATGCAAATTTCGCCGTGCACTTATGATCTTTCAAGAGCGATTACTGTACAAACAACTATGGTCATAAGGAAGTGCAAGTGGTGCTGCACTTTCATTGCATTTATTATTATCATATCAACATTGATTGACCCCGATATATCTCCCAATTTTATAAAATCGTGAATTAAAATTGAAGTTTATTCTTTAAGAATATGTAGATGTAAACCAAACGGCGTTGCCCAAAACTACAGGCTGGGGGGAGGGGGCTTACATTGTGCTCCATGTCTGTCAGCACAGCCCGGGGACTGGGCGTTTTCTTTGTTATTGGTGTCCCAGGTTGCGGCGACAAGACACACTTGACATCGGTATGCGACTTCTGTGATCTCCACATTTCAAAGATTTGTTTGTTGACACGAACGTTTGTCACTGACAAGGACGGCTATGCGTAGTACTTATGAATAACATCTTGATCTACATAAAACGTGAACGCGATATTGCGCAAGGCATCCACGCCGGGGCACAGAATGTATTCCTTGGAAATAGGGGTTGTGGGATATAGCACAGTGGTTCAAGTGTTCGCTTGTCACATCAGGGTTTGATTGCCCATATGGTTACACCGTGGAAAGTGAATATCTGGTGTTCTACGTCTTGGTATTGCTAGAAATTCGCCTGAAACAATACCCATTCATTCTTTTGAACTAATTTATATACGTGTATATTTATGGGACGATATGGCTTTGTCAATTAGATCCAACATCGCTTGTTACCATGAAAAAATCTTCACGTGTTTCTTAACTAAAGCGGCAAATGTATCGGTGGTTATTTGGGCATTTCGCCATTATCACTGAGAAATATATTATTATATAAATTATATTATTTTCTTACTATGGTTATTCTGTCATATCGTGAAAACATAGGGTATGTTGAATCCAAGTATCATATACAGGATCATGGATTATAACCCACGCTCATAGGTTCCTGATACATCAAAGGGACGTAACTCGGTGCGTTAGACGACTGAGACAGACGTGCTAATGGTCCAAAGTGAATCTAATGGCATGAGAAGATCTATTGTCAAGTCATTTATGGGTAGTTTCTCAAAATATATACCTAGTTAAAAAAGAAAAACTGTGATGCAGTGGTAAATATAGCGATTGTTGTTTGCTTATGAAAATATGCAAAGGAAACACTGTGAGGCCTCAGGTAACCTTCTTTATAAACATGCCTGCTTCCTGATTATGTAAGTAAGACGTCGTAAGATTGTTTCATTTTGGTATGGTAACTAAGGAGTCAAGAATAAGAATTCGTTCGAGTATTGCCTTCATTAGCGACCACTTCGGTTGAACACATAACTGACAAGGAGTCGTCTGGGAATAACAATTCAGTATCGAGTAAGTTCTCGCCTTCATCGTAGCGTCCACTCCTATGTTACAGTTGAACACACGAACTGCTACAAGAATGACTATCTTACGAGACCTTTGAAAACGACACACACTATTTCGATTTTTCGATTTGATTTATGTCCTATTTCATGCATGTAAGTTTGGGTAATATTTGCCACGTTTTAAAATTATACAGTATATAAGTGCACAGTAATCGCTCTTGAAAGATGATTGGTGTATGACGTGAAATTTGTATGTGTGAATTATTGACGTTTCTGAAAACTGTCAAAATCAAGAATGACACCTCATGCACGTGTATGGGGCTACTACGTTGTGCACGTTCACTCATTTTTAAACAAAACAACCGGCTAGAAACAAACACTGAAAAAGTGATGATAGATGATTGTCAAAACTAATGGTCTGCTGTGATTTATTGACCTTCTTGAAAACTGTCAAAATCAATAACGACACCTCATGCACGTGTATGGGGCTACTACGTTGTGCACGTTCATCCCATGCGTTGTGTTCAGGGGTGGTGATAAAAATAAATGGTGACGCGTTCATATATATACTCCCCATCAAAAGTTTAGACTCACTAGTGTAAATGTAGCCACTTACTTCAGTCAACTGTTCTGAACTAGATTTTGTAAAATAATCCATACAGTTTAAAGGTACTGTTTATACATAAACATTGTTCATAAGATGCCTACCTTTGTCAACACTTATTCAACACTTCCTATTCAAATTGAAAGATCAGGTTCCCCTACTTTATATAAGAGTATATGTGACTATGTGTGTCTTGTTTACATTCTCTGCCTTTGTTACACTGGCAGGTAACGATATTATTGCATGCTAAACCAACAAGTTATCCAGTGAAATTGACTTGCTCTGCTTTGCTTTTAATAGTTATAAAAATAAAAATAAGTCTTGAGTCTGTAGAACATTTTGCTAACATGTCTTTCTTTGGCACAAACTACCCGTGAAAATCCGGGATAGAATTGCCCCTCAGTAACTTCAGTGCTTGTTGTAAGAGGATCGCGTGGTGAGGCTCGCTGACTTGGTTGACACATGTCATCGGTTCCCAATCAGATCAATGCTCATGCTGTTGGTCACTGGATTGTCTGGTCGAGACTCGATTATTTACCCACCGCCACCATATGGCTGGAATATTGCTGTGGCTTAATACAACAACAAACCAACCTCGGCACAAAGCTTAAACAAGGAAAAGTCAAACAAGCTGACTGCTTTGGCTGGGTGAGGCATGCTGATCTGAAAAATAAAATAGAAGTTTGTTTAAGGGTCTGTAGGATGGACTATGATTTTTGTCTCAAATGTAAATGTGAAAAGCAGATCAAGCGAGTGCCCGGCTTCTTCATTGGGAGCAAGGCACATCTTCTGCGTTATGCAGATGGCTGCGGTGGTGGAAAGCCCTTGGTAGGTTATACTAAATGCATCAGTCTCTGAAATCCCAGTGGGAATAATGGAGAAGATACTAAAATTCGACAGCATGTGCATGCTGAGCCCACTTGTGTTCGCTCTGTGACCACGTAGTGACCGCGGTGACCTGATATGTATATTGTGACGTCATGTGTAAGCTGTGACCTGTTATGTCACTGTGACGTCATGTGTATAATTGGACCTGATGTGTACACTGTTGACGCCATGCGTATACTGTCACCTGACGCCAGTGTATATACTGTGAAAGGATGTGTACTGTGACGTCAGTGTGTATACTGTGACCGATGAAACTTGAGTGAATACTCGTCCGACTTGGCAATATCGACCCCCACCCTCCTCAGTCCCAATTCACGCCAAACATTGCAGTCCCAACAAGTGGCATAACGTCAACTTAAAATTCACAATCAATGTGAAAAATCCAAGCTCATATTAATCCGGCAAAGGGATGTGCATAGTGAGCGGCGGTTACTTCTCGCAGTTTCCATTTTGAATGTTGCTCAGACTCCAGTATTCATGCGCCATGTTCTTCTAAGTAATTGAGTTTGTACTAATGAACCAAACAACACAATACTCTAACAAGAAACGTATGGTAACTTCACGTCATTTTTTATCTTAAATTAATTAATTTACTCTGGTTGATAAATGTATTATGTATTTATGTATGTTTGAAATTGGAACTACTTTGTTTTGCGTGAGTGTGAAGTATATACCCACCATTGGGTCACTGCATTCCAAACTAACCGGTCACATAAATCGCCCAAAAATCGAATTAGCATCCCTTAAACTTCAAAACATGAAATTACATAAAACATTAATTTCACGTTGTTGTGGCTTGATTAACAATGTATTTGATGACGTTCATTATAATAATATGTGGTGTTTGAATGGACTGTTGTGCTGTAATTTATGTAAATGTTAATATATAAGGAGTTAAGCTGTATTTGTTGACACTCATTAGGAGATGAAGGTAGTGCCTCACATGAGCAAATTACTTGATGCGCGAAGTAGTGACTTTTCTGTAACTCTCGGTTGACTTGACACGCAGGCCAATAGGGTTGCGCAATAGGAGAAAAATTACCAGTTTTCCTATAAGCGAGTAAAGGTTGGCAACGTACTTCCCTCGCTTCGTTTCGAAAAATGTGTATGTGCGGCTGCTTGTACTAGCCCAGACTTAGGCTGGTTTTATAGTGCTAGCCAACTGAGATACCATGCCGCAGTGAAGCATGAATACCCCACTCAGACACATTATACTGACTCCGAGCCGACCAGTCCTTGTTGTACCCATTAATGCCGAGCGCCAGACAGGGACCAACAAGTACCATATTTTAACGTCTTTTGGTATGACGCGGTCGGGGATCGAACCCGCGACCATCCGCTCTCCGGGCGGACGCTCTAACCACTACACCACGGAGGCGCATATGGTTTACGATAATTACATACGTAACTACAATAACAAAGAGAAGATATTTAACCCGAACGTAAACCGTCTTCAAACTGTTTATCAAATGTTTTCACGGCAACCTGCGTCTTAACGTAGGGGCAGATACGTCAGGCCCTGAACGCGGATTGTTAATTTAGGTCATCGACACCGTTGTTTTTCTGTTTGTTTACTTCCTTAGATTTATCGTCGGTAAGTATTGAATTTGGCACCTTAGAAAAAGAATTACAGTTCGCTCTCCCACCATGTATAGTGTAATAAAGCACACTTTCGCCATGAACTATTATAACGTTAAAGCACTCGGGCTCAAGCGTCCTCGTACTTTAACTGTAACAGTTCAGAGCGAAAGTGAACTTTACCGAGTGTGTCAATGTCTTCCAGTCCCTACCTCCACCTCACCCACAAGTTGATGTATGTTCTCACTGGTACATGTAACAGACGGTCGCCAGCTACCGCGTGTGTCAATGTCTTCCAGTCCCTCCCTCCACCTCACCCACAAGTTGATGTATGTTCTCACTGGTACATGTAACAGATGGTCGCCAGCTACCGCGTGTGTCAATGTCTTCCAGTCCCTCCCTCCACCTCACCCACAAGTTGATGTATGTTCTCACTGGTACATGTAACAGATGGTCGCCAGCTACCGCGTGTGTCAATGTCTTCCAGTCCCTCCCTCCACCTCACCCACAAGTTGATGTATGTTCTCACTGGTACATGTAACAGATGGTCGCCAGCTACCGCGTGTCAATGTCTTCCAGTCCCTCCCTCCACCTCACCCACAAGTTGATGTATGTTCTCACTGGTACATGTAACAGATGGTCGCCAGCTACCGCGTGTGTCAATGTCTTCCAGTACCTCCCTCCACCTCACCCACAAGTTGATGTATGTTCTCACTGGTACATGTAACAGACGGTCGCCAGCTACCGCGTGTGTCAATGTCTTCCAGTCCCTCCCTCCACCTCACCCACAAGTTGATGTATGTTCTCACTGGTACATGTAACAGACGGTCGCCAGCTACCGCGTGTGTCAATGTCTTCCAGTACACCCCTCCACCTCACCCACAAGTTGATGTATGTTCTCACTGGTACATGTAACAGATGGTCGCCAGCTACCGCGTGTGTCAATGTCTTCCAGTCCCTCCCTCCACCTCACCCACAAGTTGATGTATGTCCTCACTGGTACATGTAATAGATGGTCGCCAGCTACCGCGTGTGTCAATGTCTTCCAGTCCCTCCCTCCACCTCACCCAATAAGTTGATGTATGTCCTCACTGGTACATGTAACAGATGGTCGCCAGCTACCGCGTGTGTCAATGTCTTCCAGTCCCTCCCTCCACCTCACCCACAAGTTGATGTATGTCCTCACTGGTACATGTAACAGATGGTCGCCAGCTACCACGTGTGTCAATGTCTTCCAGTCCCTCCCTCCACCTCACCCACAAGTTGATGTATGTTCTCACTGGTACATGTAACAGATGGTCGCCAGCTACCACGTGTGTCAATGTCTTCCAGTCCCTCCCTCCACCTCACCCACAAGTTGATGTATGTTCTCACTGGTACATGTAACAGATGGTCGCCAGCTACCGCGTGTGTCAATGTCTTCCAGTCCCTCCCTCCACCTCACCCACAAGTTGATGTATGTTCTCACTGGTACATGTAACAGATGGTCGCCAGCTACCACGTGTGTCAATGTCTTCCAGTCCCTCCCTCCACCTCACCCACAAGTTGATGTATGTTCTCACTGGTACATGTAACAGATGGTCGCCAGCTACCGCGTGTGTCAATGTCTTCCAGTCCCTCCCTCCACCTCACCCACAAGTTGATGTATGTTCTCACTGGTACATGTAACAGACGGTCACCATCTACCGCGTGTGTCAATGTCTTCCAGATCCTCCCTCCACCTCACCCACAAGTTGATGTATGTTCTCACTGGTACATGTAACAGACGGTCACCATCTACCGCGTGTGTCAATGTCTTCCAGACCCTCCCCACCACCTCACCCACAAGTTGATGTATGTTCTCACTGGTACATGTAACAGATGGTCGCCAGCTACCGCGTGAGTCAATGTCCCCAGTCCCTCCCTCCACCTCACCCACAAGTTGATGTATGTCCTCACTGGTACATGTAACAGACGGTCACCAGCTACCGCGTGTGTCAATGTCTTCCAGTCCCTCCCTCCACCTCACCCACAAGTTGATGTATGTCCTCACTGGTACATGTAACAGACGGTCACCAGCTACCGCGTGTGTCAGTGTCCTCCAGTCTCTCCCTCCACCTCACCCACAAGTTGATGTATGTTCTCACTGGTACATGTAACAGACGGTCACCAGCTACCGCGTGTGTCAGTGTCCTCCAGTCCCTACCTCCACCTCACCCACAAGTTGATGTATGTTCTCACTGGTACATGTAACAGAGTGTCGCCAGCTACCGCGTGTGTCAATGTCTTCCAGACCCTCCCTCCACCTCACCCACAAGTTGATGTATGTTCTCACTGGTACATGTAACAGACGGTCACCATCTACCGCGTGTGTCAATGTCTTCCAGACCTCCCCTCCACCTCACCCACAAGTTGATGTATGTTCTCACTGGTACATGTAACAGATGGTCGCCAGCTACCGCGTGTGTCAATATCCCCAGTCCCTCCTTCCACCTCACCCACAAGTTGATGTATATTCTCACTGGTACATGTAACAGATGGTCGCCAGCTACCGCGTGTGTCAATGTCTTCCAGTCCCTCCTTCCACCTCAACCACAAGTTGATGTATGTTCTCACTGGTACATGTAACAGATGGTCGCCAGCTACCGCGTGTGTCAATGTCTTCCAGTCCCTACCTCCACCTCACCCACAAGTTGATGTATGTTCTCACTGGTACATGTAACAGATGGTCGCCAGCTACCGCGTGTGTCAATATCCCCAGTCCCTACCTTCCACCTCACCCACAAGTTGATGTATGTTCTCACTGGGTACATGTAACAGATGGTCGCCAGCTACCGCGTGTGTCAATATCCCCAGTCTCTCCTTCCACCTCACCCACAAGTTGATGTATGTTCTCACTGGTACATGTAACAGATGGTCGCCAGCTACCACGTGTGTCAATGTCTTCCAGACCCTCCCTCCACCTCACCCACAAGTTGATGTATGTTCTCACTGGTACATGTAACAGATGGTCGCCAGCTACCGCGTGTGTCAATGTCTTCCAGTCCCTACCTCCACCTCACCCACAAGTTGATGTATGTTCTCACTGGTACATGTAACAGATGGTCGCCAGCTACCGCGTGTGTCAATATCCCCAGTCCCTACTTCCACCTCACCCACAAGTTGATGTATGTTCTCACTGGTACATGTAACAGATGGTCGCCAGCTACCGCGTGTGTCAATGTCCTCCAGACCCTACCTCCACCTCACCCACAAGTTGATGTATGTTCTCACTGGTACATGTAACAGATGATATGGTCGCCAGCTACCGCGTGTGTCAATATCCCCAGTCTCTCCTTCCACCTCACCCACAAGTTGATGTATGTTCTCACTGGTACATGTAACAGATGGTCGCCAGCTACCGCGTCAATGTCCCCAGTCCCTACCTCCACCTCACCCACAAGTTGATGTATGTTCTCACTGGTACATGTAACAGATGGTCGCCAGCTACCGCGTGTGTCAATATCCCCAGTCTCTCCCTTCCACCTCACCCACAAGTTGATGTATGTTCTCACTGGTACATGTAACAGATGGTCGCCAGCTACCGCGTGTGTCAATGTCTTCCAGTCCCTACCTCCACCTCACCCACAAGTTGATGTATGTTCTCACTGGTACATGTAACAGATGGTCGCCAGCTACCGCGTGTGTCAATGTCCTCCAGACCCTACCTCCACCTCACCCACAAGTTGATGTATGTTCTCACTGGTACATGTAACAGATGGTCGCCAGCTACCGCGTGTGTCAATGTCCTCCAGACCCTCCCTCCACCTCACCCACAAGTTGATGTATGTTCTCACTGGTACATGTAACAGACGGTCACCATCTACCGCGTGTGTCAATGTCTTCCAGTCCCTCCCTCCACCTCACCCACAAGTTGATGTATGTTCTCACTGGTACATGTAACAGATGGTCGCCAGCTACCGCGTGTGTCAATGTCTTCCAGTCCCTCTCCTCCACCTCACCCACAAGTTGATGTATGTTCTCACTGGTACATGTAACAGATGGTCGCCAACTACCGCGTGTGTCAATGTCTTCCAGTACCTCCCTCCACCTCACCCACAAGTTGATGTATGTTCTCACTGGTACATGTAACAGATGGTCGCCAGCTACCGCGTGTGTCAATGTCTTCCAGTACCTCCTCCACCTCACCCACAAGTTGATGTATGTTCTCACTGGTACATGTAACAGATGGTCACCAGCTACCGCGTGTGTCAATGTCTCCAGTACCTCCCTCCACCTCACCCACAAGTTGATGTATGTTCTCACTGGTACATGTAACAGACGGTCGCCGGCTACCGCGTGTGTCAATGTCTTCCAGTCCCTACCTCCACCTCACCCACAAGTTGATGTATGTTCTCACTGGTACGTATAACAGTTGGTCCTGACATCGATTCCGTCAATACTGAGTCCATGGTAACAGATTCCTGCTTGTTGCAAATATAACAAGATGGCAAAGTCATGAACTTCTTTGAGTTACTGTAGCGTTTTAGAAACTTGGAAGTACAGTATAGATAAACCTTACGGATAACAGCTTCTTCGTGTCATGAGTGCCATTACGTTTGTCTGTGTGGCAAAGTCATTGTTATCCTCTGACCTTGAAAATAAACCGAAGGGCATAATTAAATACACAGAATCTTTTATGATGTCATTAAAAAAAAAGAACTTTTAATCAATTTGATTATATTCGCTTTTCCATCACTCATTATCGCTACAAACACTGGGGTAAGAACCGAACCTGTAACGACATGGCCATTGACCTATTTCAAAATGTTATTAAAATTTACTGGGGTTTTCAAGATAAGATATATAAAATACACATCAGCAGTTATAAACTACAGGACGTTTAGAACTTTCAATGTTAATTATTTGGACATTATATCCCTAACTGTTTTCCGACGAATCACATCATGATTTCTTTTTTAAGTTTGATGGATTAAGGTGACACGTGTACTGAGCTGCACGTGCACTGAAAAGAGACTTAGCAGTAGCACCGTCATACGTAAAACATATGTTACATTAACAGACATGATTTAGTACTTTTCTCGTAAACTCTAATAGCGAGGCAACATGCGAGCAAAATATGTAATATATGCTAATAATGCTATTATGCTATTGTATTACCTAAAAATGGCAGTTAAACCTTAATGCAAATTATGCTTAAAATACAACACTGAGCACTATAACATAATATTGACATAACCTTCGTGAGTGAACCGATACCAATATCACGTGATGAGCCACTCTTCACGCTACAAAGTTACACCTACCTTATTCGCGCTTGTTGCACTTTGATGCATTGGAGTGAAAAGGTTTTCAAATGAGGATCAATATCCTAGGAATTTAATACTGTTGCATTTTGAACCCGCTCTAGGACATCGTGAACACATCACTCAAGGATGATCTTGTCCCTGAATCTTTCAACGTGGCTTCAGTCACGACATTGCTGAAAATATCACGATTAAATGAACTTAATAGGTGATAGGTGTAGCATGGTACACCTACCATGCTACTCCTACAGCGCTACTCCTACCATGCTACACCTACCATGCTACACCTACCACGCTACACCTACCATGCTACTCCTACCATGCTACACCTACCATGCTACACCTACCATGCTACACCTACCACCATACACCTACCACCATACACCTACCACCCTTCACCTACCATGCTATATCTACCATGCTACACCTACCACGCTACCCTACCACCCTACACCTACCACCCTACACCTACCACGCTACACCTACCATGCTACACCTACCATGCTACACCTACCACGCTACCTACCACCACGCCCTACACCTACCACCCTACACCTACCATGCTACACCTACCACCCTACACCTACCACGCTACCTACCACCCTACACCTACCACCCTTCACCTACCATGCTACTCCTACCATACACCTACACCTACCACCACCCTACACCTACCACGCTACACCTACCATGCTACACCTGCTACCACCATGTGACACCTTCCATGTGATACCTACCAATGCTACACCTACCACCCTTCTTCTACCACCATGCTACACACCTACCACTTCCCATACACCTACCACCCTATACCTACCACCCTACACCTACCACCCTACACCTACCACCACCTACCCTACCACCATACACCTACCACCGTACACCTACCACGCTACACCTACCACCCTACACCTACCACCCTTCACCTACCATGCTACTCCTACCATGCTACACCTACCACCCTACACCTACCACGCTACACCTACCATGCTACACCTACCACGCGACACCTTCCATGTGATACCTACCACGCTACACCTACCATGCGACACCTACCACCCTACACCTACCACGCTACACCTACCATGCTTCACCTACCACCCTACACCTACCACGCTACACCTACCACCTACACCTACCACCCTTCACCTACCACGCCACACCTACCACCCTACATCTACCACCCTTCTTCTACCATGCTACACCTACCACCCTACACCTACCACGCTACACCTACCATCCTACACCTACCATGCTACACCTACCATGCTACACCTACCACGCTACACCTACCACGCTACACCTTCCACCCTCTACACCTACCACCCTATACCTACCACGCTACACCTACCACGCTACACCTTCCATGCGACACCTACAACTCTGATTTAACAGAAAACAATATGTGACGTTTTTCACATGTTAAACGTTTTAGTGCCCTAAGTATGTAACAGTTGTCAGCATCATGAGCATTGATTTACGCTGTACTATGACATGTGTCAACTAAGTCAGCGAGCCTGACTATACGATCCCGTTAGTCACCTCTTACAACAAGCATGGTTTGCTGAAGACAAATTCTGATCCGAATTTTCACGGGTTTGACCAATGAACAAACTGGTGACGAATAAGATCAATTTTTTCTTCATCAGTTCAGAGTACAGTTCACTAGCATTTGGATTTCCGATTAAGTGCTCACATTGACTATTACTTGTCATGTATTGCCAATACATGGACTAAAACCACTGGTTGCGGCTAGGTCTGCATTTTCAGGATTTCGTTCCGCCGCCCTTAACATGTCACTGTTCACAAACTAAAAAATGCTGTCGTTTTTCCAGCTTCATAAACATCATGAATAACATATTCGTAAGGGACCGTTCATAATTTATGGCTAGGGCGGCTGATGATGATTTTATGGAGAAGTACGTACAATATGAATACCCCCTAAAATTTATATACAAAGTAAGTGACCCCTGCATGTCATGTAAAAAGTCAATGCCCCTCCCCCGCCCCTTCCATATTTTTAAAGCATAATTTTAAATATATTTCTCCCAAAACGCATCATGAAAATAGCAATTTCATGTAGCAATGAATTAAAACGTGATTCATTTTACAAAAGGTTTTGCTCTGTTAATGAGTCCTATGGTGTTTATGTTTTGAAACATCACAACAAAACGCACCATCCGTAAAATACCCGTATTTAACAGCATGATTTTCAATTTCGGCGTGTAGTGTCACAGAATAATTCACATGCAATTGCGAATCGCTGTCTGTCGATTATTCAATGTGTTTGGAATATTGTTGACGAACGCAAAATGCCACGTCTAAGTGAAGCCAACCGTCATATCGCCATTGGTTTGCTTTGAAGCTGGCCAGTCTCAACATGCAGTTGCCCGACGCATGAATGTTCACCAATGCACCATTTCACGGCTCTGGGAGACATATCGCCGGCAGAATGCGGTAGCAGATGCCCTCGTAGTGGGCGACCTCAAACGACCACTGCGGCGCAGGATCGCTACATCCTATACATCACCTGCGTCATCGAACAGCTACGGCGACCAGTACCGCTCGACAAATACCCGGATTGAGGAGGCTTTCTGCACAGATCGTCCAGAACAGGTTGCCAGAAGACTTTATTTTGGCCCTGTGCTTCGACAACAGCATCGTCGACATCGAGTTCAATGGTGCACCAACGTTCAGGCCTGGAACCTACCGAATTGGCGTAGAATCTGGTTCTATTGAAAAGACGCGATGGAAGAATGCGGGTGTGCAGACGTCGACGTGAACGTTACGCCGACGCTTGCGTTCCCAGGTGGACAGATTCGGCCGGGGAAGTGTTATGATGCGAGGGGCGATCCCCTGCCGTAGGAGAAGTGATTTGGTGATGATCCAGGGCAACCTGACAGCTCAACGGTACTCTGACGAAATCCTACGCCCACACCTCCTTCCAATCATTGATCGCCAGAGGGAGTTGTTTCAACAGGACAATGCCAGACCCCACACAGCACGTCACACTAGAGACTTCCTCCAAAACCACAACATCAATGTGCTCCCCTGGCCCTCAAGATCACCGGACTTAAACCCGATCGAACATCTGTGGGATGCCAGACAGGTGCGACGCCGTAACCCTCAACCCCAGACACTTCAGCAACTCGCACAGGCACTACAGGCAGAGTGGGCTGCGATTGGGCAACATGAGATTCTGAGACTTATTTGTTCGATGCCGAGGCGATGCCGTGCAGTTCTGGATGCCCACGGTGGTCACATGAGGTATTGACTTCAGCGCCACCACACGTCTCCATGTGACGTCAGACTCAAACTGACTTTCCTCGAGCTGGTGCCAAAGACGGATAAGTCTGCATTCCCAGTGTGCAATTTCGCTCTATTTCATTGACTCATAAAGCCTACGAGATGTTTCAAAATAAACATAAAAATACAGTTGAAATTCCTATATGCGTTTCTTTTTGGGAGAGTATATTTGCGCTTGTTGAGTTCAATTCTTTGGGGTGAAATATCTCAGGGTACATTTTCAGCTGAAGGTCATTATCCTTGGACCGTTGATAGGCTTGCAGTAGTTTATATTCGAACTTAAACTCACACAGCTGGTGGTGATATCATATATATTTTGAAATCCCATAGCATCGGCGATTACTCACTGTGTCACCAAGACAACGACAAATGATCTGGACATAGTCGCCAACGTGGCTTCAATCGTTACTTGTGATGATGATGGTGTTGTGTGGAGGGGCCGGAGTTTGTGAATGATGGGGAGGGAGGAGGCTGGACAGGATGAAAATGAGCGGGTACCTTGAAGGTGAAGTGAGAGGATAAGGAAAAGCAGGTAAACGAAAATTAGGTATAAGGTATAGGAGAGAAGGATGAAGAGGAGAACGAAGAGGGCTGAAGTGGGGCCTGAGGATAATATAAAGAAGCAAACATGAGAATATTGGAAGAAAGAAGGGAGGATGAGAATAATGAGAAGGAAGAAGGGAGGGTGAGGATAAAGAGAAGGAAGAGGGAGGTTGAGGATAAAGAGAAGGACGAAGGGAGGGTGAGAATAATGAGAATAAAGAAGGGAGCGGGAGGATAAAGAGAAGGAAGAATGGAGGATGATGAAAAGGAGAAGGAAGAGGAGGGTGAAAAGATGTTTGTTGTTTAACGCCGCATTCAGCAATATTCCAGTTATATTGCGGTAGTATGTAAATAATCGAATTTTAGATCGGAAAATCTAGTGATCAACAGCATGAGCATCAATCTACGCAATTGGGATACGATGAAATGTGTCAACCAAGTCAGAGAGTCTGACCACCAGATCCCGTTAGATTTATCACAAACATGGGTTGCTGAATACCAACTCTAACCCGGATCTTCAGGGTTGGATGCGGGAAAGAAGGATGTGAAGGAAGTATTAAGTGAGGAAGAGGACAAGGATGGTGAGAGGAAAGAAGGGAAGAATGGGATAATAAAGTAGATAATGAAGAAAGGACAATGTTGACAATGAGCAACAGAGAATGTGAAGATGGATGGGGAGAAGGAGAAGTGGTGGTGAACATATGAAGGAAGGGATAGGATGCGGTGAAGAAGGAGAAGGTGAAGCAAGGGAAGGGACAAAGTTAACACTCTTGGCACGGTACACAACAGCGAACAGCCGTTACCTTGACTTAACAATCCCGCTGATACTGATATATTAGTGAGGTTTGATTTTTTTTTAAGTTCTTTACTTATGGTCATAAATGTCAAATCATAGTTAATGTTGGGTAATTTTGAATGCATAACCTTGGTTGGTTAATAACCAAGAAATTCCAGAACACCCATGTGTTGCACGCCATCTTCAGCATAAAAGGCCATTCCCTTACCGTCACATCATTCCCGCTGGAAGACTGGACAATGAAGGTAGGTTGTCTTTACATGTTATGACGGTTAAGATTCATTCTGTAGTATCAGGAATCCCAAGCCTAAACCTTAAAGGGGGTGAGTATAGGCTGCTTGAATTCAGAAGGGATTAACTGGTGCAGTGTTTCTTTGAATATATTTTTAAATACTAATTATGTATTGCATAATGTATACGTTTCTTAAAAAATATGTTCTGGGATTTGAGGATGAGACTATGATTCCTGATACCCACGTGCTTACAATATATACGTTTGCATTAATATAATGTTTTAGTTCTTATTCACTCAAAGAAAGTTCAGATGAATTTTAGCCATGGTCTCTAGCTTCTGATATTAATACTCAACGTTTGCTTAGCTTTACGTCTTCATGATGTTCCTAAATGAACCAACACAATTGAAATACCGCGGTTCACAATTGTTTGGTGACTCTCTATCTACTTCGTGATGAACGAAAGAGGCCAGCAACCATGGGCACGATTTGCATATGGTGCTGAGTGAGTGAGTTGAGTATAGACTGCTTGACTTCAGAAGGGATTAACGTGTGCAGTGTTTTGTTAAATATATTTAATGTATACGTTTCTTAAAACAGAAATGTATGTATGTTCTGGAGTTTGATGATGAAACTATGATTATTGATATTCTCGCGCTTACAATATATATGTTTGCTGTAGTATTAAGTATATTTTCTTATTCACTCAAAGAAAGTGCAGATGAATGTTAGCCAAGGTCTCCAGCTTCTAAAATCAATACTCAACATTGGCTTAGGTTTAAGTCTTCATGCTATCTTCTGTTGTTGGATATGATGAACCAATACGATTGAAATACCGCGGTTAACAATTGTTTGGTGAGCCCTTTATCTTTTTCACGATTAACGGAAAGAGGCAAGCAGCCATGGGCACGATTTGCAAATGGTGCTGATATTCTTTGTATTGACGTATTGTCCACATCATTATGAAACAACGCTACTACAATTACTAGTGAGGATTGCAGCAACCGAATACACTTATACCCCTCAGCGTAAAAGATGTAGTAGGGGATGCACAGGCGTGTTTAAAACTTCGTGAACACAACATTATGTTGAAAACGTCTTTGGTGCCAGTCAAAGCGTGATCAGCAGGACATATGGAATCGATATCAGACTTTTGATCAGCTACCTAGCGACGCGCGGGTGGTCGACAGCGTTTCACCACGCACCCAGAAGACATGCATTCATCGAGACGACTTCACTTCACTGCTGCTCCACATTCCGATATGCCTTGTGGAACCGAAGTTCCGTAACCATTTCCACTCATACATTGCGTGTGGCATGGGACTGGTCTCCGGTCACGCATTCCAATGAACCGACGTCACAGGGAGGCACGTTTGGGATGGGCCGAGTCTGTTGTTTCAACTGACTAGGACTAGAATCCAGTGCTCTCCGCTGATCGATCGATTCTCTGACTACGCTTCACAGATCGTTGCGCTTGATTTGAGCGTAAACAAGGAGTCGAGTTACAAGAATCGTAAGTATGACCTTGGAAAGGGATCTCAATGTAAACAAACGTATTACACGTGATGTTCGTCTTTGATCGTAGCATCGTATATCTAAAATCAATGTATGATGCTATAAAAGGGTCAAATTAATCATACAAACAAACATAATTGAAATATATAATAATAATAATGGATAGCATTTATATAGCGCAAATCTCCGCAAAGGACTCTTTGCGCTTGCTTTGTTTTTCCCTCGTTCACTGGATGTCAATCTCAACGGCACATCGTATTGTCAATCTCAACTCCCTGGGGAGTATACAACTCTTGCAGCAACTAGGCGCACCGAGTTATTGTGGCATTCCCATCCTTACGAGGTACCCATTCACAGCTGGGTGGACTGGGACACATAGTCACAGTACTTTGTCCAAGTTCACTGCACGTTGCTGTACCCGCAACTGGGTGTTTGCACGTATTTATGTGGCCACCATCTGGTCATATACCAACGGATTCGTGGGTTCTTTTAAGTGCACAGGGTTGTGTACTGTACACTAGGGGTTGTGACAACACTGAAAGAGTCTGCACACAAAGTTGACTCCAAGGTTTTTACACCCGGTCACAGGTGGGCTCGATCCCGTCACCTCAATCTCGCTGGATCACTAGCCTGGCGCTTTAGCCAGTTCGCCGACCGCGCCCCCGGCTTTATATGGCTATATTTGGGTTGAATATTATAGGTGTTGCGATACTTTAACACATGTGTATATCTGGTTTGTGTGTTTCATGATCTATGCTACTGCTAATTGTATTACTGAACACAAACGTCCACGGCTGGCAATCACCGGTTTGTCTGCCTTGATTGTAAGCTTTTTCCACAAAACGTTTCGATTTTTCGATTCTTTCAGGAAACAACAATCGTTCTGCTTCTCCTGTTATTCTGTCATTTCTGCTACAGTCAGTCTGGGGATGGGACTGGGTCAGGCAAACAGGGTAAGTACGTTACAGTAGTTCAAACCTATTGAACCAATTATCTCTTGACCTACTGAAAAATTGCGTTTATTTTATGAAATGCGAAACAACATTATTTTCCTCCGGTCCCGCAATGCCTGCACTGCAATCTCCGGACTACCAATCGTCAGAGTTCCATTTTGCAGAAGACGTGATGGCTGAGTTGGTTACCGGCGAACAGGTGCCTCACTCTGAAGGTGTGGGTTCGAATCCCGGATCCAGCTCAACCCCCAAAACACTAGAATCTGTACTTTCTTGTGAAATTGCGACCACAAATATAGTATTTGCTACATGAGTGGATTTGTGTATTCAGAAATGATTCTTTGTTTGTGAGAAACATCCTGTTAGAAAACAATACTCCTGTTTCCTTTGCCATTCGTCTCACAAGTGCAGATGGCTATTTGTCACACAGGCAGCAGTTGACAGAGTTCTTTCTGTGGACCTGGATGGAGTTTAAATACAGTTTCGAAATCAAGGACCTTTCCGCTCACATTATTCTGATATGCAATGCTGAAAATTACATATTCATAATATTCCATGCATTTACACAGCGCAATTCGTAATCATGATGTGTTCTGTGCACCAGCAGAAAGGTTAAGACTGGAAATTGTAGGACTGATTAACCAAGTGAGACTTTAGCTACGATTTGAGTGAATGAGTGAGTTAAAATTTATAGTCACATCGCCAATATTTCAGCCACATTGTGACTTGAAAAGTTATAAATTAACACTAAACGCAATTAAATCATAAAACTGTCGACAAAGGACAGTAAAATAACTAGATTATCACAGAGAATAAAACTAACAAGCAACCTTTTAAAATTAGACAAATAATACAAACAATACAATATAAACACGGACTGGAGATCACCAGTAACTTGAGGTAGATCACCATGCTAATGAGCATGTAGACTTACAGAACCTTTGCCACCTGCATGGACCCTAGCTGGATTCACACAATCCCTTCCAGCCGCTGGTGATTAGAGACAAATATAGATGACAAATTATAAACACACATATTCTACGACGAAAACCCCGGTAAGTTTAAACTTACTCTAAACCATCCCTTCAGCCGCTGGCGTTTGTAGGAAAAATCTAGCCGAAATTTAAAAGAATAAAAATACTACGTTTAAAAATCTGGTAAGCTTAAATTTAACTTTGAAAGTTTTTGGGACTTACGTACCCTCCTCAGGAGGACAATAATTTTACGATTCTTTAAATCCCTTTGAGGATACAGCCACTAACAATCGCAGTTGCTAATTTATACTACCATTTATAAAATAACATTTAGCTATATACAAAACATATTGTTCAATTGTTCATTTATCTAATCATTATATTTCTTTAAAAAACAAATCAATTATCAAATGATAATTTACATTATGAAGATCCTTAATTGTTTTGTTATCCCTTGTGATGGAAAAATCAATTAGGACATGCTTGACTGGGATTCTTTCATCACAAGGCATACGAAACGGAGGATCCTCACCTTTCACAGGTTATCATGAGTGTATCTAGTATGGCCAAAACTACATCGCATAATGACATCTTCAAATCTGGACTGACAGCCCAAGTAGGCGTAACCAATATAGGGTTTTATAGATGGTATTTATTTATACCTACTTGGGTGTCCCACTTCTTCTGCATCAGATCACGGATGTAGGTTCTAATGCTAGCTTTGTAATCAGAGTATGGGATCAGAAGTGGTGTCAAAGATATATTGAGTGCTGCCTTAGCAGCAAGATCGGCCATTGTGTTACCAGAGATTCCAACATGGCTTGGTAACCAACAGAGGACGATGTCGCATTGGCCAGTAGCAAGATCATTATATAATTCAATAATTTCTATTAAAAGTGGATGTTTGCAAGAGAGACTTTTAATAGCATGAAGTCACGAAAGAGAGTGAGAAAAGATCATGTATTGTCTTATATTTGGGGTGTCTATTAATATATAGGAGCTGTTAGTATTGCGTTAGCTATGATTTAAAAAGAAGGGACAGTCGTAGCTGTTTTGATGATGTCTGAAAGACAGTTCCGTTTAGACGCGCTTTGAAACAAAAACATCTTCTTCTAAAAGTAGAAGAGTCAAATCTGTGCACAGAGAAGAGCTGTTCATATTGTGAACGCATAACTCTGTGAGGACAGCAGACTAGGATGCTGATCTTGTGAGTGGAGGGTCTCTATGAGGGCAGCAGACTAAGATGTTGATATTGTGATTGAGGGTTCTATGAGGGAAGCAGACTAAGATGTTGATATTGTGATTGGAGGGTTCTGTGGAGGACAGCTGACTAAGATGTTGATATTGTGATTGAGGGTTCTATAAGGGCAGTAGACTAAGATGTTGATATTGTGGGATTGAAGGGTTCTGTGAGGGCAGCAGACTAAGATGTTGATCTTGTTAGTGGAGGGTTCTATGAGGGCAGCAGACTAAGATGTTGATATTGTGATTGAGGGTTCTGTGAGGACAGCTGACTAAGATGTTGATATTGTGATTGAAGGGTTCTGTGAGGACAGCTGACTAAGATGTTGATCTTGTGAGTGGAGACATATATCACGGCAGCAGACTAAGATGTTGATCTTGTGGAGTGGAGGGTCTCTTTGAGGACAATAGACTAAGATGTTGATCTTGTGGAGTGGAGGGTCTCTGTGAGGACAGCTGACTAAGATGTTGATTTTGTGGAGTGGAGGGTTCTATGAGGGCAGCAGACTAAGATGTTGATCTTGTGAGTGGAGGGTTCTATGAGGGCAGTAGACTAAGATGTTGATATTGTGATTGGAGGGTTCTGTGGAGGACAGCTGACTAAGATGTTGATATTGTGATTGGAGGGTTCTATGGGCAGTAGACTAAGATGTTCATATTGTGATTGAAGGGTTCTGTGAGGACAGCTGACTAAGATGTTGATCTTGTTAGTGGAGGGTTCTATGAGGGCAGTAGACTAAGATGTTCATATTGTGATTGAAGGGTTCTGTGAGGACAGCTGACTAAGATGTTGATCTTGTGAGAGGAGAGAGATATATGACGGCAGCAGACCAAGATGTTGATCTTGTGAGTGGAGGGTTCTTTGAGGGCAGTAGACTAAGATGTTGATATTGTGATTGGAGGGTTCTGTGAGGACAGCTGACTAAGATGTTGATCTTGGTGAGTGGAGGGTTCTATGAGGGCAGATGACTTAGATGTTGATATTGTGGGATTGAAGGGTTCTGTGGTGGAGAGATATATGACAGCTGACTAAGATGTTGATCTTGTGGAGTGGAGAGACTATATGACGGCAGCAGACTAAGATGTTGATCTTGTGAGTGAAGGGTTCTGTGAGGACAGCTGACTAAGATGTTCATATTGTGATTGAAGGGTTCTGTGGAGGACAGCAGACTAAGATGTTGATATTGTAATTGAAGGGTTCTGTGAGGGCAGCTGACTTAGATGTTGATCTTGTGAGTGGAGAGATATATGAAAGGCAACAGACCAAGATGTTGATCTTGTGAGTGGAGAGTTCTTTGAGGACAGCAGACTCAGATGTTGATATTGTGAGTGGAGGGTTCTGTGAGGGTAGTAGACTGGTAGGAGTTCCCTAGGTATCACTCTGCAAGATGGTTGTATGATTTGTAAGCCACGGAAGGATCTTGAAAACCACACGTGAAGCCAAACAAACCACACGTAGCTTCCAATACCGTGAAGATTGTAATTGGCACACTGGGTCAAGTGGAGTTTCATGTTCATATGCTGGTCAAATATCACTCCCAAGTTGTTAACTTTGTGAGATGTACCAAAGTTCAGCTGAATTCTAGCCAAATGTCCAACACATGTTGTTAAAAGTATTCGTGCTAATTGCAGCGTTTGTGTTTGTTGTTTTCCGCAGTATTCTACCTGTCTGACGGTAGCACATGATGTGACTGTCTGCAAATCTCAAAGTATATAATATGTGTTTACTGCAGTTATGCAATATACAAGTATATGAGGAGACAATGTCTGAGTGCTACATGTTACAGCAGCTAGGGCCTAATCTTGACATATTGTATGGTACACAGCTCCTTTATTGCAGGGTCCAGAACTACAGGTCAGACAGATCCATGTAAGAGCTTACACATTGCTTAAGAACATCGAGAATCGCGACCCCAAGACACCAGGAACTGCATGGCTTGTCGACGACTACGGACTAAGGTCTGGTTGGTATGCGGCCCCCGAGAAGTGGGAACTGCTGGACCGGGCCCAAGCCCCTTTCGGTGTGGCGCCCTACTCCCCAATTTACAGAATCTGTAAGATCGTCGCCCCTCACTCTTCGCAACTGCATGTAGACACAGGGCGTTGTTACATTATAAATTGTTCACTGGTCACGAGGGGTAGCATGGTTTCGGGCTCAGGGAACATAAACAAACATCGAGGGTACATCAACCCATGGGCCCCGAGGGACCAGTGAACAACGTATTTATCTTTACCGAACACCCTCGCAATGTTAATTTTGAATTGTTTGAGGCACGGGGACAATTTTTTGTAGCCATCGCTAGATTTTGCTGGACAAGTAAAAGATTATAGTTATCTCCCTTCCATCAATTGGCATTCGCAAAACATAGGCAATTTCCAACACCATACGTGATCTCAATGTTATTCTCGAGA